>NC_067405.1:106010377-106197089 GCF_009764475.1 Pristis pectinata | reverse complement strand
AGGCTCTGATTGTTTGTTCTTCCTCCACATTAATGGGAAAGAACTAAACCTCATTCTTCAAAACATTAAAGGGTTCTTCTCTAGACAAATTAATATTTTGCCTGGAGCCATTTCAACATTAGTATCATCAGTTCTTTATGATCAACTATCAGATGTTATCAGAATTTTAAAAAAGAACAATTTCATTCCTGTGACAAAATAGTGAAAGGTCATCGATTTGAAACATTGTTTCTGTCTCCACCAATGCTGCCCGACTTCCTGAGTATTGTATTCCAGCATTTCCTACTTTTAAGTCAGATTTACAACATCTGCTGCTTTTTTATTGCTTTTGTAATTTCATTCAGATGTTCACTTCATTACAATCTTCTCATCATTTGCCACAAGTAATTTCAAACTTTTAAATGCTGTAGTTCAACAATAAAGTCCAGGTGTCTTGACCTTTGAGGTACTTTTTCAGGAAACAGTTTATCTTCAATGTTTACATTGCAAACAAACATGTGGCAGAGACTAACTTTGATCCAAGTCAAGCCAGGTCTGCACCAACTAAAATCTAAAGGCAAAACACTGCAGATGCTGGAAATCTGAGATAAAAACAAAGTGCTGGAAATACTCAGCAAAGCAGCATTCGAGGGGAGAAGAATAGAATTAACATTTCAGAACATTAGTTGGAAAGTTGTGGAGGCATGGTGACTATAGTTCATCTCTGTGAAATCAAAGCAGCATTTGGCAGACTTAAGGAAAGTTGGTTAAAGGGCATCTGGAGAGATTTCAGGAATGAATGAAGATGGTTGTGGCAGTTGGAAACCAATCATCATAGTGACAGAGCAATAGTTTTGGAACAACAACCTTCAGCTGCTTCATCAATGACTAGCTCCCCATCATGTCAGATGCCAAATTGATTACACTGTTTAGCTCCAGAAGCAGCAAGAGCTGGACTGAGAGCTGGCAAATGATATTCCCATTGCAAAAGTATCAGCCAATAATCATCTTGAAAAGAAGAGAATCTAAACACATCAGGGAGTATTGAGAAAAAGAATCATGATGATTTGTCATTGTGCATCCTATAGATGGTAGACATGACAGGATGGTATTTTGGTGATATTTGATGACATTGCCATCACTGAATTCCCCACCAGTGACTTTTATTCTGCAGTAAGTGGATCACCCCAATTCCTCAAAGCACTTCTAACATGCACAAGACAAAGATTTCCAAGGATGGATGCAGTTGCAGAAATCATTACATTGACACCATACAGGGTGAAGTCACCAAAATACCATCCTGTCATGTCTACCATCTATAGAATGCACAATGACAAATCATCATGATTCTTTTTCTCAATACTCCCTGATGCATGATTTCCACCAACTAGAAATTCAAAAGCAAGTTCCTTCTAGACCACATATCACCCTGTCTTGGTGTAATATTGCCTTCCCTCTATTGACACAGGGTCAAAATCTAGAAACTTCCTACCAAACAGAGTTGTGGGTTACTGGAGAAAATTAAATAAAAAAGGACTACCAATTAGGAATGGGCAATATGTGGTCAGCTTTGCCAGCAATTCCCACGTCCCAAATAAGTCGAAAAACCTGAGATCAAGCCACAACCTGGTTTTCCAAATAAGACTAGATTGCCACATCCATACAAAGCTAAGTGAAGAGAAACCTCTGTAATTCACATGTAAATGGACGGAAGCCATATGCCATATGGCAATAACATCATAACAATCATGTTGTTTAGTCTATTTGTCCACATTGAGCAAATTTATTTCTGTTGTTATGGTTCTCCATTTTTCTTCTTACTAATTATTATATTCCTTTAATGTTTTCATAATACTTTCTATGTTCACCAACAAAATTATGCAACACCTTCCTTCTCAAAGTGCAACCTTCACAAACACTTCTGAGGCACATGAGTGAAGAAGGTTAAGTCATGAGGGTTTTGTGCTGATGGGAGGGAGTCAAGGATGGTTGGAAAAAGGAAGGAAAGGAGATCAATTCAGCAGCATGCTGAGAGAGATAGCACAAGAAAAATATTGGAACCATGCTTGGTTGTGATTGGTGGGGAGAATCTGCTGAAGGAAAAGATTGAGAGAAACCCTGTTTGAGGACAGTGGCATTTTTCACTCTTTCAGAAGCAGGATGAATGGTTATTCTTGAGGTTATCAGATCACTAAATTGGGTAAGCCCTTCTTCATAGCATTGTTTAGAACCAGTAAATATACTTATTTGTAATAGTCTTAAGTCAATCATTCATATTGATAATATGGAACACTTAAAAGGAAGAGGAAAATGTGGTTGGCAGAGCTTTATAAGCACCCAAGTCCATCTCATCAAAATGCACGTCTTCATCTGCGGGTGACATCAAGCTGATGAAAATACAATATGGCACTTTCTTCCATAAAACACAAAGAGTAAGATAATGTATCTTTACAAGCACCAGTTAACTAATAGTTGAATGTCTCCTGAGTGTTCATATTCTGTTCATTTACAGCAGTATACCCCCACTTGAAGCAACAGCGCTCTAAAGTAAATTTACTCTCAGTTAACATGCTCAGTTTCAGGAGTAATAAATGAAAATTCCATTATAATCATTTTCAAGTAAACCAGAAAAGAATCAGTTTATCTTCATGTGAGAATGTGGAATGTCAGAACAAAATCAATCCACTGCTTCAGATTTATGTGTTGTTCCTCCTTTACCCAAGACAATTGTGCTTCCTCTACTCTCCTTCACGAATTACTCCAAAGCCATTTTAAATGTTCTAATCCAGAAGAGTTTCTCTGTCGCAGTTCATGGTCATCTCAAGGTTAAAAGTCTACTTGTAATGCATTTCCCAAATGGTTATTAATAAATTACAATAGCAGCTCCATTTCAAAAGTAATTCATTTGCTGAGAGATTCAATGGGAGGTCTTGGGATCGCAATAGATGATACATAAATGCAATGATTTTTGCTTTCTTTCTAAACTAGCACAGAAAACAAATATATCTAAAAACAAAATTATTTGCTGTATTCTTCATGTTATCATGTAATATCTTTTTGTCTATTTAAGTGAAGGAAAACCTGAATATCACAACAAAAAAAAGGCAATAAAGGATCCTGGCTGCTTAGGAGAACTTTGGCCTGAATCCTTTGTGCGCTATCTTCTGGCTGCATATAATAGAGACCAAAAGAAGGTGCCAGCAACGCAAGATGGCCATCAAAAGGGAATTTGAGAGAAACCTCTTTACCCAGAGAGTGTTGAGAATGTAGAACCCATTACCACATGAAGTGGTTAAAGTGAATAATTAGGATACATTTAAGAGGAACCTATTTAAACACGGGAGAGAGAAAAGAATGGAAGAATAAATTGATTGGGTTAGAAGGAGTGTAGTAGGAGGAGTCTTGTGTGATGGTATTGATCAATTGGATCGATTGGACAGTTTCTATGTTTTAATCCCTAGGCAATTCTAATACAGTATTTAACAGTGTGAAGCATCAAAGACGTATCAGATTCTGACCAAAGCCTTTGCTCAGGAATGTTTTTGCAAGGTGCAATTTTTTTGCACACCATATGAAGGAATTTAATCTAAAGCCCAACCATTTCTGTGTGGGCTATGCCACTTGCTCAGTTTATCATGGGTGCTCAGTATATATGATGTACATATGCTGAGATTTCTAATATGCAACTGGCTTCATTTGAAAATAAATGTGTTTTATTGCCTTTCTCCCAATTTGCATTAATGCAGTTCTTGACTAGCAAATCTGAGCGCAAATAAATCTATATGAATAATTTTAGATGACCAGGTCCCTTCTGTTTAAAGATATGACCAGCTTTCAAAGTAAAATTAAGCAAAACCAATGAACTAGACTAGGATTCAGATTTAGATTTCAGGAGTTAAAGAAAAAATTCGATGTTTTACTTAATGTATGAAACTGAAGCTTGACTTTGGGCATCTAAATGAAAAGAGGGATCAGATGTACACTTGGATCTGCTTTTAAGGTAAGACTAATGTTTGTGTGTATTAGGTAAACAATTGCCATTTCATTCTTTATTTTGGTTAATTGAGAAGTTATTGATCAGAACATCTTATTGCTTGACACACCTTCATCAACTGACTGATTTGTGGAGGCTCCCAGGTTTCTATGTAGCTATTTCTATTATAATTCAACTGCCCTTAAAGTTTTATCCAGTTTTTATTCCAGATCAATACATATAGTTCTCTGTGACAGTGAAGTGATCTGATTTAACTGCCAGAGGAAGATTGGGCAAACCAGTTAGGCATTACAAACATGTGCCCCTCATTTGCCAATCAGAGAGTAATACTAATGACAAGAAATGCACAACCAATAAGCAATGGTTTAGGGCTAAGCAAAAGTAGATCTACATAAAATATTGACTGATTTTTCCTTTTTTTTTCTGGAAAGTCTCTTATTTCTATTTCACGTGTCTTAATCACTTGGTCACAATCAAGAACTTATTGCTCTGTAGCCAAGTGTCCCATCTCACCATTCTTGGATCTAGTACATTACAAGTCAAGACACCACATTATTTTCATTTGAAATGTAGTAATTTAATAGGTCATATCAACTTCAGCAGTTCAGTCTCCTTCACAATACATTTACACAATCCACAGACTAATATATCATGAAATGAGGTGACCTCAGTTAATTTACAAATGGCAAAATGAAATGCAAAGAACAAATTATCTTTTACATATCCATGCATCATTTTGGTTATGGTATTAAAATTATGTTCATAATATACCATCCTTTTCTTTGAGTTCATATCCAGCTTCAGATCATTTATATTCTCCACCTTCATTGTTTAGTTACAGTTCAACCTCCTCCTTCTGCTTGAGAGGGAAATAGTTGTGTATTTCTTGTTGTCATTAGTATTAATCTCTGATTGGCAAATGAGGGGCACATGTTTGTAATGCCTAACTGGTTTGCCCAATCTTCCTCTGGCAGTTAAATCAGATCACTTAACTGTCACAGAGAACTATATTTATTGATCTGGAATAAAAGCTGGATAAAACTTTTAGACAAGGGATGTTGAATTATGATCAAAGCTGGAAATCAAACTTTGGCCTCCCTGTTGGACACTCAGCTTGTCACTGCAAGAGCAATGTGTACTATTCATAATTACCTTTCCCATGATAGGCAAAAGCAGTTAATAGTAAGAGAGGATACAAACACAAACTTGATCATAGGCTACTGCATTCTGTATGTTCATCACGACTGAAGCTTAAAATATAAATATTATATCTTAAGATACTAAATGCGTTCATCTTTTCTAGATTCAAACCAGAGACATACATTAAGCATACAGTTTTCATTCAGGTGCATTGTAATTTACATTTTCTTAATATGCCCTGCTTATAACTTGGCAATATCATGGGATTAAACTAGTATTAACAAAACACTGCCAAATGACAGTGAAGTAGTAATTAGCACTACATTGCTACAGATTTGTTGCATATATATTTATATAAAAATGCTCAGTCCGGATGTTGGCTTGGTTCTCCTTGTTTCTTATGTTATTCATGTTCTATGACTGAGCTATTTAGTAATTGAGATGTTTGCAATAAGTTAACTGATTCTACCATCTAATGGCATATAATTTAGTGTTACTATTTTTCTATATTATATTTTGCAGAATTGTAGCAGACAATCTTATCTCCATAAAGGTCCACAACATGTGCAAATATTGTAATATGCACAGTTGGGACAAAAATTAACAGAAGTGGAAGATAGTTGACACAAAACAACTCTTGTTCATTTTCACATCTGCTGAAGGACTCAATTGATATGTAATGGTATTTCAATTCTGATTGATGTGGTACATGAGTCCTCTGGTATTGCCCAACATGAAAGGAAATTGTCAACCTAACTGGCCATACGGAGCTCTTTAGTGAGAACACATTATTAATTGGCTTTGGAAATTTAATAGTAGTTCAACAGATTGTCAACAGAATAGGAAGGTATAATTGGATAATAGGAATAATGTTTTTAACATAAAATATCTAAGGTGTTTTAGAGACAAAAGAAGCATAATCATGAAAAAGGATAAAGCAGCAAATACTGAGCTGTGGTAGGAGAGTGAGAAAAGATGACTCATTTGTCAACAACTGTGAAATTTGCAAATATATCCAGAAATATTTGTTAATTAACTGGACAAAAGAATCAAAAACTGTTACTTTTACAATACAAAATAAAAATACGATAATCATCAAATATATCAACACATTTTGTTTATGGCAAGCACGTGCAAGAAGTTTACTAATGACATATATTGTAGTTAACTGAATACTTACATCTCAAAAATTTCTAAAGAATCACTGATAGATACTAATAATTTCTTTGCACAGCACAATAATATTTGGCAAAACACAAATATTAATAAGACTGAACATCAAATCTTCAGGCTACTGACTGTATTTAATCAATAACATCTGCTGGAGTAATTTTAATCTTACACTCCCTTTGGTAAATTTGCTGTATTTGTTACCCATTTTACCACCAGCCCAGCTTTTCCTTTCATTCAAATGGCTAATCCAATCTCCAATTTCCCCAGGGGTTTATGTTAAGTTACCATGAATGTTATATTTTATGTTGAAAAAACAGTCTCATTTATTCCAGATTGGAGTATTGACAGAGGGTTGATTTAAATGAATTTTTGAGACATGAGTAATCTAATAATGTGTGAATGGTATGTACACAAAACATGAGCAATAAGAATTACAGTAAATACTTCAAAATGTGTGCCTGATGAATCTAGAACTGATATTGAAGGCACCTGTTGCAGGGAACTTTTCGATGCTAAAGATCAAATATCATTGCATGGCATGACTGCATTTTCTTACCTCAGAACGTAATTGACCCAGATAACATTTTTCTCACTGGCATTTTTTGCATTGAATGCAATAGTGGCACTGGACTGGATCCAAATATAGCCTCCATTTTTCTGCAGCCAGCGATAGTACTTTGTTACACATTGGCCCTTATTCAATACTAAACAAAGGAGATTAATTTCCATTAGTAAGGGCAGTAATGTAGAAAGGACATTAAACTTAATAAATGTAAAACAGACCTCACACATCCATTTATGAAGAATAAACAACTTGCTTTCATTCTGGTCTCATGAACAAAAGCAGACTGGTGCCTTCTCACCAGTTTTTGCCCACTCCATTCATTAGCACAAGGGCAGGTCTATGTCGCAACACTTTTCAGGTCAAGAATTTAGCACGCTAGAAATCAGACACCTCATCTGTTGTATCTTGTTATCTTGCAACACGTTGGCACATCACAAGACTGCATCAGAAAGCATGCAGACAACCAATCCTAGGTATAATATTGAGAAACATTGCACAAATAAAGGTTTCTGCCTCTACTTATTTTCTAAATGTAAGAATATGGCTGATAGATGTTTATCATATCTTTTTTTCTTTTCAGGCCTTAGTACATTTAACAAAAGTTGCAAATATTAGCACTCGTGTAGTGTTACCAGTATATGCATCATTATATGAAAAAAATAAGTGCATTTGCTATGGCTGTTGCCACTTGGCTAAATGTATTCACACAGCACTTAAAGCAAAACTTATAGAAGAATGTCATTATTAATTCTGAAGAATCCAGAACAGATTTTCAGTAACAAAATATCATATGTATTACAAAACTTGACCACAAGATGGTGCATTTTCCTCACTAACTGCTCTAGGTCTGTGGAATATACAACTGCTATACTTCTGCTAAAATGAAGAAACTCTAATTACGGTAATAAATCTGATCATCTTAGCTGTGAAATGGTTTTGTCAACTGATACATATTTCCATTAATCATTTGCAGCTATAAATTAGAACAAGATGGAATGTTTCAGAGCAACATATTTCATTTACCAGTATGTTCAATCTGTCTGTTTAATTGCAGCTAATAAGTGTCAAATGTACAACCGCCGTGTAAATTTTGAGCAAGGAAACTGAAAGGAACATAATCTTCTTTGGTAATGAATTTCAAGAAAAAATGGGTTAATCTTGTAGTTTGCTGGTCAATAAAAGTAATGTATCAATGACCAAAAAGGCAGAATTTGCATAAATGATAAACATTGCACTGGGAATAATTAACCATCATATGACAATGCTCCTTGTAAAATGATAAATGTCTTTGAAAAATTGAATCTGCTCACAGTCTCAATAAACTGCTCTGAGTGTGCAATCAGGCTTATCTTTAGCAATCCTGACTACACAGCCAAATGGCTAATCTTTCAATAATAAAATTCCACCATAGCTACATTTAGATGATGATTTTGGGTAGTCAAAATATAACATGGATCCATCTGGAACCCATAATACTCTGATTCCACAGACATCGGTGAACTAATGATGTAGCATCCTGATATCCTGATTCACAGACTATGAACTAAAAGTTTTTTTGAATGAAATTGTATTCAACAGTGACTCTTATTGGGTGCCACAGGAGTCACTCAATGCCACCTGTGGCATTTGAAACCTTGTGGCGTGAGATGCACTGAGGATCATATGATGAGGGCATTAGTGCATGCACACTGCTTGCTGTACTGATCTGATGTCAGCACTGTCGTTTTGGAGGGAGGAGAATGATCCAGCTAACACTCCCTTAATAAACATTATTGGATTAATTGCACAGAGGAACAACAGTCCCTCTCCCCCATCTCCAACCCCAGCCGTTGCTTGCATTGATATGAGGAACAAAGGTCAAAATAAGGCAAGTTACATTTTTTATGAATTATTTGTTTTATTGTTTGAATTATTTGTTTTTAATCACTTTAGTGTTATTTTATTTTTTTATTAAAATTCCTTGCCTGCTTTGATAGATAACATAGATTCAGGCAGAGCATTGTCATCTTTCAAAGGTTTTCTGAGGAGTTTTCATTGGTGGAGCTTGTTCTAACCCAACCACATGAAGTAGTTCCCCCGGTCCTCAGCTATCACTCCACCAGCCTACGCATCCAGCATGTCATTCTTTGCAACTTCCACCAACTACAACAGGATCTCACCACCAATCACACCTTCCCCTCCCCTTACCGCTTTACGCAGGGATCACTCCCTGCTCCGCTTATCCCTCCCTATCCATCCCCCTCCTGCCCCAGGCACTCCTCCCGCAAGAGGTGTAACACCTGTCCCTACAGCTCCTCCCTCACCACCATCCAGGGCCCTAAACAGCCCCTCCAGGTGAGGCAGTTTTGCACATGCAAATCTCCCAGCATTATTTATTGCCTCTGGTCCTTCCGTTGTGGCACCTCTACATCAGTGATATCGGACACGTACTGGCCAACTGCTTCGCCGGTCACCTTTGATCCATCCACCATGGCCGTCTGCATGATCACCTTCGCTCCATCCACCGTGGCCATCTGGATCTCCCGGTTGCCAGCCATTTTAATTCTCTTCCCCATTCCCACATTGACATATCTGTCCTCAGCCTCCTTTATTGCCAAGTTGAGGCTAAACGCAAACTAGAGGAACAGCATCTTATATTCCACCTGGGTAGTCTACAACCTGGCAGGATTAACACTGAATTCTCGAACTTCCAGTAACTGCTCCCCCTCTGTCTCTTTTCTCTCTCTTCCTGATCACCTGGCCCCCATCACCATCGCTTTCTCAGCTCCCACCCTCTCCATCTGCCCATCACCTACATATTCCTCCCACACTACTCCCCTCTGTCCTCCCCACCTCCCTCTATGCTCCACCTTCCTCTTCTATCAGATTCCATCACCTTCAGCCCTTTGTCACTTCCACCTGTCACCTCCCAGCTTCTGACACCATTCACGCTCCCCCTCCCCCATCTGCCTCTCACCCCCCCCCCCCCACCTGGATCTACCTATCACCTCCAACTCTTGCTGCACCCCTTCCATCCACCTTTTTTTATACTTGCTATCTTTCAGTCCAGATGAAGGGTCTTGACCCGAAACGGCAACTGTCTGTTTCCCTCCATAGATGTTACCTGGCCTGCTGAGTTCCTCTGGCGTTTTGTGTTTTGCTTCACATCAAGTGATTGTACAGTTCAAGGCTGCACACCACACAAGGCCTAACTGCCCAGCTCCAGGGCTGTCTCGGCCAGCAAGATTGGTTATACACATTTGGACCAGGTAACTGCAGAGTTCTGGGGGAATGCAGTAAATGTGGGCAATTTGACCGATTATTAAAGGGTACCAAAGAGCAGTATGGTGGCACAGCAGTTAACGCTGCTATCTCACAGCTCCAGGTATCCAGGTTCAATCCTGACCTCACATACCATCAATGTGGATTTTACACATTCTCGCTGGAGGTTTCTGCCAGGTGCTTTGATTTCCTCTCACAACCCAATGATGTGCTGATAGGTTAATTGGCTACTCAAAATCCCCTTAGTGTTGGTAGGTGGCAAAAAAAAAAGTTGAGTTGATGGAGAATTGAAACAGAAAAAATAGTAGAGGTTCCAGAAATAAGGGGAAGGGGAGGGGGAATGGGACTGCTGGGATGACACTGCTGGGAACTGATATGAATCCAATGGGTTGAATGGCCTCCTTGTATCTTCATACTTATGTATGTCATTATGTGTGCATATGCATACATGTACAGATGTATGCAGCCTAACACAAAGATCAATTCACAGTGAATAACAAGATAACTTCATTTATCAAATAGCTGGTTAGGGCACCATTGATTTATGCTTCCGTTATACAGGGCATTGATGAGATCATATCCTGGTCTCCTTAATTAAGGAAAAATGTTAAAGTTTTGGAAGCAGAGAACAATTGTGAGACAATGTCTGGAATGGCCAGGTTGTCTTGTGAGGAAAGGTTGAAAAGACTCGGCTTTTATCTACTGGAATTAAAAAAGTGACTTGATTGAAATTACAAGATTGCGAGTGGTCTTCACAGGGTGGATATCAAGAGAATGCTTCCTCTTATGGGGGAATCTAGAACCAGAGTGCATTCTTTATAAATAATAAGGGGTTGCCCCTTTAAGAGAGAAGTGAGACGTCTTTTTTCCTCTGAGGTTTGTGAGCATTTGGAACTCTTCCTCAAAGGGCAGTGGAAGCAGAGTCTTTGAATATTTTTAAGGCAGAGGTAGATAGATTCTTGATAGGTAAGTGGGTGAAAAGTTAACAGAGGTAGATAGGAATGCAAAGATGGGGTTACAATCAGATTAGTCATGATCTTATTAAATGGCAAATCAGGCTTGAGGGGTCAAGTGACCTACTCCTGCTCCTAATTCATTTAGAGCCCTAGAGAGATACAGCACAGAAACAGGCCCTTTGGTCCACCAAGTCTGCGTTGACTATCTACCACCCACTAATACTAATCATAAATTAATTTCATTATTTATTCTCACCACATTCTAATTAACTTACCCCAGATTCTACCACTTACCTACAAACTAGGGGCAATTTTGGCTTGTCAGGCTGAGTGGTAACGGGGAGAATGGTGCAAATTCCACACAGACAGGACCCAAGGTCAAGATTGAACTGGGTCTTGGCACAAAATCAATCAAGCTCTTCTTAAAAATTTATCCTAGAATTTGTAGTCAAGGGCGTGCCACCTGCACTTACTGCTGACCTGCAAAGAAAATTCAGATTTATGCCCCTTGAGCGACTGCTGAGATAAATGAGTCCAATCCTCAGTGTTCACTTTATCTGCATGCAATCAATCTCTTCCATTGAAATTAATTGCTAATTCCATGCATCAGGTCTGATTTGGTGAACATTGCACAAGTGGACTCCCCACCATAAATTGTGGGAACTTCTGCAAGAAGTCCAACAACTGGAACAAATATGTGAAAAATTCTGCAAACAACTGCTGCGCTTTGGGACTTGTGCATTCATACAAAAATCCCTACCTTGGCATCTTTTACACAAAGAAATGTTGGAACTCAACCAGGTAAGTGCCAATATTTTCCTGCAAAATCTAGTCCTTAATGTCTCCCAGTTTTTTTTTCCACTTCTTGACATTTTTGGGTCCAGCAATAGTCACTATGAGTAGCTGTGCTGGATAGACAGCTAAACAAGCACTCAACACAGATGTGCAGATGAAAAAGTTTTTAGCCTGAACAGTGCAATAAAGGCCATGAAAGAAACATAAAGCCACTTTAAATCATTACGGAGCACAGACTTTCTGGGCATAGGTGGCAGTAATCTCCACAAGTCTGACAATAGAGAAGCATGAAACATCAGCTAGATCTCACAGATTCTCTGTCCTATTTTTTCATTGATTTTTATCATAAACATACCAGATATCACTGCCATCTGTAAATTCTGAGTCTGTGCCTGACGTTGTGATACTATTCCACTCCAATCTAATTTGAACTTTGGAGGTATCCACACTTAAAATTCCTCTCAAAGCTTCTGAAAAGTATGCAAATGGCTGAGACTGGTGCCACATTATCTGGTTCAAAATGGTATAACTTATCAAAAGCAACAAACAAACTGCTGGAAGAACTCAGCAGGTCAAGCAGCACCTGTGGGAGGAAAGGAATTGTCGACGTTTCAGGTTGAAATCTTCCATCAGGACCCTGAATCATATGACTTGTTAAAATATTCTTCCACGCTTTTATTGAATCTTTCAATTTAGATACTGTACTAATAATAACATTTAGTATTAAATGAAAACATAAATGCTTTTAGATTTTCTCCATATATTTCAAAATCTGTTGAAATATTTCCCATATAGTAAATTTAGTTTTATCATCAGAATGCTGTGAAATATTTGTAACTACTGTAGTAATTTGTAATTAGTGTACTATTGGTCAACTTGTTTTTCAGGACATTTACAATATGGATATTGTTTTACTTACAATACAACTGTAGTGTTAATTGGAATAAAGTTTTCTATCAATCACTTGGGATGATCTCATTTATGGCAAGTCTTCACCCACATTTTGATGAAAGTTATACAAGACTCAGCTTGACAGTGCAACCTGAGTCAGGATTCTTGAACTGTTCATTATTCCCTAACGACATAGCAGCCCTTTGACTCAGAACCTTCCCATTCTTCCTTTTATTTCCCTGCAACTGATTTGCTCTACCATGCCCATTAACTCCCCTTGATTCTCCTACCATCCACCTACAAGGATAATTTACAGTAGCCAGCTAACCAACCAGCACACCTCTGGGTACGGGACAAACCGAAGCAGACAGAGGAAACCGACAGAGTCACTGGGAGAAAATGCAACATAAACACCATCAAACATCAGGATTTAACTTATGTTGCTGGAACTGGAAGGCAACCTGCTGTATCACAGTGCCACTGTAATCAATTGTCTCAAATAGCTTTTTCTTCTGGACTATCTGTGGCTCCCTGAATGGTATTCTTTCCTTTGAATCGGTAAGATATGGGTTTCAGTTTCATTCCAGAGACTTTAGTTGGCTGGTTCTTTAGTACAAGTCTGAGGGAGTTACTGCACTATTGGGGATGTAGCCTTTCAGATGAGATGCTAAAATAAGGCTGCATTTACTTCTTTGGCATCACTTCAAAAATAAGTATTTCATTGGCTACAAAACAGTTCAGACTATTTAAAAGGTGCTTTAGAAATGCAAATATTTTTAATGCATTGTGGATTTTGTCTTTGGTTGTATATGAACATGTCATATGGATTGGATGGTAACCTTCCAAAATTAATAACCCTGTTGTAGTGTGAAAGGTCATGGCTGTCACGTGACTGTGACAACACTGACCCCTCTGGCTGGGATGACACCATTGAGCACATGGCTGAAAACGACATCACTGTCAATCAAGGTCTGGCTCCACCCCACCCATTAGGTAAACACCTTTGTCCTTGCTGGACCACCTGGATTGGTCCTTGCAAGCACCTTTGTTCCTGGGCACACCTAACCATTGGCCCGTTTAAACACCTTTGTCCTTGCTGGACCACCCAGCCCTCCAGCAGTATAAAAGTGCTACATGTTTGGTTCTCTCTGTCTCTCTGAGGATGTTGAGGTAAGCTGTGCACTACTTCAGGGCAGTTAGTTAAGGACTCCTGAGACCAAAGAGCCAATGTTTGTCCAGAATCAGGGTGTTCAAACATTGTATTGTTTATTCCTTGATCATTTGTAACCAGTTATTGTGTGTGTGTGTGTGTGCGCGCGCGCATGCGCACACACACCTCACCCCTGTTGCGATTCCCTTCATGTTCACGATCTCCTGCTTGAGACCGTGCGAGTGTGCATCCGTTCCCATCTATTCTGTCCCTGCGTTTGTCTTTGTAAATAAAATTCTCCTTTTTAAAGTACAAAGACTTGTGTCTGAAGCCCTCTGCCTTTAAGACCTGAAAGAACCTTTTCTGACAACACCTGTACACCCTATTAAGTGTACACTCTCTGCAGTTTTGATTATTCTGAGATTTTTTTGTGGATAATGAAAAACCAGTGGGAGTAGCAGTAACTTTTGGTTCTGCTCTTATCAACAAGATCAACTATTATGTACCATCACCTGGCAAGCTAGCTATGTGCATCAGCCTGTAATCCCAGCCCTCCCACCCAAAACAGGAGGCCAAAAATGCTCCCATAACACCAGCCACTATTCCCAGCTATAGGAGTGAGTATTAAAGACAGCATCAGCTCACCTTCACTGACTTTAAAATCAATATTGGGTGTGTATTGAATGTAACACCAGCTGCAGTTACCAACGGTGTGTTTATGAGGCATGCATTGTGTGAAACTCAGCAAAGCATGTTCAGATCACTGAAGATGAGTACTGGTAGTTTCTAGCAATCACCCCTTTAGCTGGCAGGAGCAGTGCAATGGAGGTGACAAGTGCTAGAAAATACCAGGGTCCACAAATGGAAATAGGTAGCACATTCAAAGCAATAATCACCCATGAAATTTGTGGACTCCTGATCTTTGGTTAATTTCCAGTGTGGTCAATACCTGAGGCTTCAATGTATACATTATTTGTCAGAAGTTCTCTGAGCCATTTACAACTTATGATCCTTCCATGTAGTGTACTGGCAGAGTCCTGACATGAATTTCAAATATTTTGAAGGAGTAGTTCTCCAATTATGCTGCTCACAATTAGGCAGAAATTGATGCATTTTATCCATCTCCGTCAAATGTATGTCGCTGCTTATCTTTGTCTTATCTCCACATTGGCATCGATTACTGTATGTCTCACACTGGGAAGAATGGGGCACGTGGGTGGCAGAGCATGTGGGCTGACGGTAAGTTAAAGCATCAGAAGCATTCACAATGCAGCTGAGGTTCATCCATGCCTTGCTGTGCATCTTTAGTCAATGTTTAGACCATTATTTTCTGTATCCACCATAATTAAGAGAGGTATAACCAATATCAGGTGCTTGATTCAGATAGTGAGTGGAACAGGGGTAATAGTAGCAAAAGAAGAGACCAAATATATGGCCAGGGCAGCCTCAGTGCTGATGAGGAACAGAGAGGAAAAGAAGAGCCAGAAAAAGGTAAGAATTACAATGGAACCAATTTTCAGAGACCAGAGCACAATTTGCTATGACCACAAGAAGGCACATTTAGCACTATTGGCCAGGGCCGATGAGAATATTATTGAGGATGAAAACAGCCAAAGAACATAGTAAGGTCTGCCGAAGATCCTGCTGATCTTAATAGCAAGGCCTCATTAACATTTAGTTAGCTTGCCATTCACTCTGCAGCAATCCATTTTTAATGGGATTGTCAGCAGGCAGGAGGGAACATCAGAAACACGAGATCCTCAGGGTTGAGGTGTGGGGAGTCGAAAGCTTCCTTGAGAGTTCCGTATGGAGCAATTGTCCCTCTCCCAATGCTTGTGATATGTAGCTCTTACTGTGGGAAATATGTAACTCTTTGTTACTGAGTTTTGCCACCCCTGGGTTGTTCCTGTGCAGCATCAGTAAATTCATTTTAATTCCCAATTTCATTGTGGCAGCCCAATTTGAATGTTGATTTCACAGCTGACCACTGGGATGCCATACCTGCCACTGTAAAAATGATCATGAACATGGCAGGTTGGAGTTATATCCCATCTTCTCCACTTTTTAAAGTTCTGCTTCTCCTGCCCATTACGTGATAGTAAACACTAAAGTCAGTGCCTCAAGAGGGGGACATGAACACACGACCTTCTCATTCACAGACAAGAGCACCATAATTAAAAAGGAGCTAGGCATTGTCCACTTTATTCGCCGTGATCTGCAATTTTAATGTCTTTGGTTTCGACAGTAGATAACTGCAGTGGGAGCCTCAGTAACAGCTGCAAACCAAAGTCCCATAACATGCAGGCAGACTTGCTGGGTGGTTGCTGAAACTCATTGAAATGATCTCTAAGATTACTCCTCAGAGTGACCCAGAGCATATGACAGGCCCCAAGAGCAATGGGTCAATTTTATCCTTGTTGACATCCATTGGGAGAAATAGTTCTTCCAAATTCCAAACATGGAGGAAAGTTTCACTTTTGGTGAATGATCCAACCTTCTTACTTTGACTGAACCTGCTGGCTGGAATTACCCAGTCTTCCTCTGTTGACTTCTTTAATGGGACTTAGCAGATAAGGGGCAGGCACATCCTCTACTTCAACTCTGACCATTTTAATACCATGTTGCTCCTTATCAGGTAGTACAAGAATGTAAAAAGCATCAACAGACATAGTTTCCATCACTTGCCATAACAGCAGAGGACCTGTGCATTTAGCCCTTTCCTGGATACCAGTTCCTATGGAACAAAAGGCAGGTATTGAAACACAATGCCCAGAATGCCTGTACTCTTGAAAGATATAACAGAGCTTTATATATTTTGCTGGGTTCCTGAAGGCCACTAAGCACACAAGTTATATTTTATCTCAAGTCCAGACTGAAGCCAATCTTCACCTCTCTTGCAGGCATGGGACATCCACATGAATGGTGTAAATGACCCAAAGCAGAACGGTTTGCAAGGGTGATGGGTGTACTTTTGTAGTGGAAGGAAGTCCTTTCTCCTTGTCAATGCATCCACTTCCACAAAATTAGAAACTCCTGTCTGATTTGGTAACTGACGAACTTACAAATTATAAGGAAAAATCCACTTAAATTTCTGTGGTTAAAATATCTAGGATTCAAATGAAAGTTCTGTCTGGTACAAAATGCTCAGAGATGCCATCAGCATCCTCCAAAGATTAAGCACAAATGTGTTACACCATGAATGAATCCTGGATGGTAGCACAAAGAAATCTGAGCTCTGAAGAAGCATTTTTAATAACTTTTGTGAATCAATACATATTAGATGTCTCTAAATGATGACATATTGTAACATCGATCTCTAATTTTATTGGCCAATGGCCAATGTCAGTCTCTGTTAGTAAACAGCAGCTGTTCAAGAGGGTATGTTGTATTTGTCTAAATTTGTGCTTTCATCCCTTGAGATCTGGTTTCCCAACAATGTGACAGACATGAATAGAAATGATGATTAAAAAGCTTGTGTATGTTAATAGCACTGCACCCAGATTTAGCATAAATTATTGCTACAAATATGAGCAATCATAAGAATAACAGAGAAAAATAATTTACCAGTGAAAAGCTTTAAAGATCTGAAATGATAGGATGATGCTTACTAGCTGAATATGTTAATACTGTTAATCCATTGTTATTTGTTTAAGATTATGTGCCTGATATTTTTTCAATATTTTTAAAAATATTACTAAAGTATACCCTACATTTCCCTAATTGGGCAGAAGCACTAATTTGCATATCCTCCTCACCAGTTTTTATAAATAACATTGAGTCTGTGCACTATTCCATCACTGGAAATGGGTGAGGGCAGCCTGCTCTTGGATCACTGCCATAACAATCCTTGAGTCAATTAGCAGGATGATCAAAAGTCCAAGGAAGAAGGGAGTTCTCTTGCACTTTTCTTTGAATATTATTCTCTTTTTGCATTTCTGTCCAGTGAGGACAGACCAGGTGTGAAATTGGAGAAAGAACCCACAAGTCTATCCCTGTGTAGCTGGAAATATCAATGCACCAATAGACTGAGTCACCATGTTGCCATTCTAAGGTTTCATTTTTCTTCACTACCAATAACTTAATTTTTGATTATTGCTGAAGCACATTTGGTATTCAGTAAAACATTTCAGTTCAAAACCTGAACCATTTGTAAACATATAACAGATTTATTTTAGGCTCTCCAGATTTTGGACCTCTCATTATTCAGGATGGCTGAGGAGTGACCTGCTCTCAGGTAAATATAGCACCTCTGTATTCATCCATCATCTTGTGTTTAGATTTTTGCTCCCCCCCCCTTTATTACCACAGGATGATTAGGTTCAGGGCCTACAGTGACATGTCCTGGGACCAAATTCCAATTAACCTTTCCCTACACAAAATGCTGGAATCTGATTATCAACGTCAGATGGACATCAAAACATATTCACACACAGCTGTTGTTAAAGTCTGGACCCCAAATGCTGCAGAGAGTTTCTTCATGAACATCTACAAGCAGGAATATACATCTGCCCCTAAGAAAAGGCATACGGTATTTTGGGATATTTCTTACAAATATTCTCAGAGGAATACTTTACACTGAACACAATTCTCCCTTCAGGAAAATTATTTTATGAAGCTTATTTTGCAGAGTATTAATGCAATTAGTCATATACTCACAATCCAAGTGACTATGCCTGATCCCTTCCACATCCTCAGCATGAATGAAGTAATAGCATCTTTTACCCACAATATCTACTGGAGTTAGATCCATGTAGTCGCTAATCCTGCAGTTTTGAAGCAGAAATGAAACAACATTAAATGTATGAATCCTTGAAAGAATAAATTGAAACAACTTGAAAACATATTCCAGTAAAATTATTTATTTCCAACAATATTGTCGATCTCAAATGTTAACTCTGTTTCTCTCTCCCTCTCCACAGATACTGCAGATATGCTGAGTATTTCCAGCATTTCTCAGTTTTTATTTCAAATTTCCAGCATCTGCAGTTTTTTTTACTCTTTGATGACATCATATTTTGATTGATACACTCAATGGTAACCCAAAATATTTGCAATTGCAAAAATGGACAACAACAATGGAGAACTATGGTGGTGAATGTGACAAAGCACAAAATAAACATAAAATAATTAGTTTGTGGTGCCTCCGCTTCTTGTCACGTGTCTGTATGTGCTTGGAGGTGTGGGGGGGGGGGGACTGCACAGTTTGTTAGTCATAACTTTCTCGTAGAATTCAGGTGGGAAGGAGAGTCACAGAGATCTATTGCGCAGCTTGGACTGTCATTCACTGTGACCTGCCAGCACTTTCAAGAATTATGATTGGATAATAAAGGAAAAGAAGTGACAGAGAGATATCTCCATATCCTCATTTAAAAAAAACACAGGAATATAAAATATTATAAAATATAAAACTGCTTACCGGTTTTCACAGTAAACAATGCTGAGGTCCATATTTACTCTGGTGACAAACATCTGGCAGTCAATCCTAACTTCATTTATTGTTGGAGGAGGCAAAGCATGAGCCACAACAACTAGACCAATGATTTGAGTGGGTAGTACACGTCCATGGGAATGAGAAACTCGCAACCTTAACCGTCCTGTTACATGAATGACCTGAAACAAAATAACAACATCACCAGGAAGTGTAAATGCTAGCAGTCTACCAGCTCATCTGTGCTCAAGAATCTGGACATTACACAATTTGATTCACTTTAACACACCTGGCATTGATGGCAATATTCCTAAATCTGACTGTAATAGGTTTACTTTAAGTCATGCTGAGAAAGAAAAGATCTGTATGCCAACATTCCCCACATCTGTATGCCAACATATTATTGAAAGGGAAATGACATAAAGCTTTGCATTCTGGAAGTGCTGTTGTATTGTTTATTGGTGTTGGACACTTCTTTGATATTCTTAGGTAAATGATTGAAATAAACACATTTGTACTTACTAAGGTCTTGTTTACAAACAATCAATGAGAATGTTCATGAATATGCACCACTTGGTACTTCTGAAAAGAGAGCATATCTGCATTTTACAGCCAAACCAAAGATCAATTGAAAAATCAACAGGCCTTTAAATCCCAATCTATCCCTTTGTCACAGTTCTGTAACAAACATATCTTGTCCCTGAGGTTCCCAAATTGAAAGGCAATTTTACCTAGATAGTTATTAACTTCTCAATGCCCAGCAAAAGAACTGCTTGGGATTGGTCAGACTTTTAGTCTAACTCCTAATTTTCATTTGGTCTGACTTTTGTAGCAGAGACAGAGTACAAGCATTGTTCAGGGGACCACGCAGGTCTTCTCATGTCAAGATGCAGCTCTTAGAGAAGGGACATGCTTAGACCATCAACTCTAACCTGGCTGTAGATTGAAAGTTGGCTGTTGAACAATTGCAGCCATGTGAATTGTCCATGGGCATTTTCAGATTGGCTAATGGATTGCAAGTTGTGATTTAGCTGCTTCATGATGATGGATGGGTAATGGTTAGGAGCTTGACCTCAGTTATGCTGTTGCTGGCTTTGTTTGCTGCCTGGCAGGCACCTAAAAACTGAATAATTGTTATAGTTTGGCTGGTTATTCATAGAGGGTATACGGTATCCAAAGTTGTGTCCAGGTTATAGAGTGTTGGCTTCTAATGTAGGGGTGCTTTCTGTCTGACTGGAAGGTTTTGAAATGGCTTACGGCTAATGTTGGATGGCTGTGAGTTGACTGAGCAAGTGGTTGCAGAGAGATGGTTGACAGTAGATTGGTGGGTTATCAACCCTTCTTGATCTGCATGGCCAAGCTATGCAATAGCAAAAATCACTGACATTTAATTCTATAATTACAATTGCATGAGCTGGTATACCCAACATAATGGGCAGGATTGGGCTTCATGAGTGTAAGAAATTACAGCTCATCCACCCTCTGATGTTTACCATGTCTTCAATTTCCATGTCTGAGCACGATAGTCTGAAAGTCGAAGGGGCACAAAGTCAGATGCTGGCACAACTGACCTTCTGCTCCGCTGCGCAACTCACCATCAAATATTTTATTTATTTTTCTTTATTTCACTTTATAATTATATTTCAATTAGTTTGCAGAAATATTTTAATACAGTTAACTGTGCTTTTGACATGGCCAGCTGTCAAAGGGCATCAAAGTGGTCTGGGGGCACCACCTGTACCTTGGTCGGCACTCTCAGCCTCTGTCTTGTGAAAGAGTTATGGAAGTGGAGGCCTCCAGTACAATTCATCCCACAGTGCCACTAAACGTTTGTGCAGCTGTGGAATTAATGCAAGGCAGCATGTGTGGATGGCAGGTCAGATTGCACACAATCCAACTCAATGTATTTATGGATAGACAGGAAGATATACTCAAAAATCCTGGGGAGAAAATAACAGCATGTTCTTATATTTTTTTTTACAAATGCCATCATCCATTTTGTATTCTTCATAGATGATACTGAGTTCACCATGGTCATGATACATTTCCATGTCTTTTCTTGTTGGTGCATTTGGGGACTTGTATTCTGATCTCCAAATGTATTTTTCTATGTTGTTCTGCCATTGTTTACTACAACCACATTCCATAGTGACATGAATGGAAAATTTAGCATTTGTAACCTTGATGAGTCTCAATTAGCTATCTGAGAAGGTGATGAGAAAAAAATGGAAGAACATACATTTATAAAATCAAAAACAGAAAATACTGGAAAAATTCAGCATGTCATGAAGCATCTGTGGAAAGGGCAACAATTAACGAGCTCAGGTTGAAGAAGCTTCACCAAAATTGAGAAAGAAAAATAAAATTAGTCTAGGCTGCAGACAAGGTAGAGGAGGGCAATGGTGGAACAAAGGGAATTTCTGTGATTGGGTGAAATAATGTAGCTGTTTAGAAGCAATTATGCTACTTTGCTAATGCAGTTTAAATCTACATGATGTTGTATAGTCTGGTCTATTGGGACATGCCCAGCAGGCCAGAATATATCAATGAAAGAAAATAAGAACCAAGGAAGGCAAGCAAAAATGACCACTTCTGAAATAAACAGAAAGACAGTGCAAGTTATTTGAAGTTGAATAATTTAATATTGAGTCCTGCAAGCATTTAGAGAATGTCTTATCGCTTGGCCAATATGACATAAATGTTTTGCAACAAATGGGATACTTTTGGAATTGGTATCATCATTATTGTGACAAATACAGAGCATGATTCCACAATCAATAACTGAATAAAATAACCAGATATTCTGTCTTTGATATTGTTTGAAAGATATTACCAAGGCGCTGGAAGTACTCTCTTATATGATTTGAATAAGAGCAGGGGATCATTGAAGATAAACTCTTG
This sequence comes from Pristis pectinata, assembly GCF_009764475.1. Classification (NCBI taxonomy): domain Eukaryota; kingdom Metazoa; phylum Chordata; class Chondrichthyes; order Rhinopristiformes; family Pristidae; genus Pristis; species Pristis pectinata. The sequence goes on along the minus strand of NC_067405.1, from coordinate 106,174,856 downwards.
ATCTCCCAATCTACCTCGTCATGGCTCTTACACTTGACTTGTTTACCTGCACTGCACTTTCTCTGTTGCTACAACACTATATTCTGCATTCTGATTTTCTTTTTGCTACCTTGATGTACTTAGGTATGGCATGATTTGTCTGGATGGCGCACAGTCCTTGTGACAATAATAAATAAATACCAATATATCCACTCAACCAAACCTCATTTTAACACTTAACCTGAAATACATTGTTTTCTTTTGGATTTACTGACCATATTTCAGCACATAATAAGTAGAAATGACTTGTTTTTTATGTTTAGGGTTCTAATGTTAAGTGGATTCAAATAGAGGGTTCATAGCCAAGTGCTGCATTCACTGAGATGAAAAGGAAGATTCTACATTAATAAGCCAGGGACGTGAAGGAGCCACCACTCAGCTGTCTGGTAGGTGGCTCTGTGATTTTGACCCAATTATCATTTCCAAGATTAACTGACAACTACTAAACAGTATAGAATTGGAGTGACTTATTTTCAGTTGGTCACAAAAGACAAGATAGAGAAAAGCCCATATTCAAGGTGGGGGGGGGGGGGGGGGGGGGGTCAGCCAGTCAGGTCTGGGAATGGGAGCCTAACTTGCCAAAAGTAAACTTCTGGTCACAGCTGGCTTACATTAACTTGACATATTCTTTTTTTATTATTGTGTATTGCCTCAGTAGGCAAAAATCTGGTCACAATTGGGAAAGTTGACCAGGAAGAATTAAAATAGCTCAATAGTGTGGTATATGTGGGCATGAGATTCGAGGTTTAATAATGATCAGAATTTTGAGATTAGGTATACAAAGTGCGATGTTTATGATTAGGACAAAATATTGCTCAATTATATTAGAACTTCACATCAAACAAAAACAACTGTTTGTGAATCTTTGTCTGTATACATTCATGTATACATGTGAAAGTGTTTACAAATAACATCCATATGGGAAGATGTTTCAAGTTGAATTGTAATACGTATATAAATAAGACATGAAGTGTATGCATATGTGTGTATATATGTGAGGATCTGCAAAATACAGGAGTGCACACAGAGCACATTACAGCATAGTACAGGCCTTTCAGCCCATGATGTTATGCCGACATTTTATCCTGCTCTAAGATCTATCTCACCCTTCCCTCCCACATAGCCCTCCATTTCTCTATCACTCATGTGCCTATCTAAGAGTCTCTTAAGTGTCCCTACTGTATCTGCCCCCACCACCTCTGCTGGCAGTGTGTTCCACACACCCACCACTCTGTAAAAAAAAACTTACCTCTGATATCCCCGCCACACCTTCCTCCAATCACCTTAAAATTATGCAACCTCGTGTTAGCCATTTTCGCCCTGGGAACAAGTCTGACTGTCCACTCAATCTATGCCTCTCATCATCTTGTACACCTCTATCAAGTCACCTCTCATCCTCCTTTGCTACAAAGAGAAAAGCCCTAGCTTGCTCAACCTATCCTCATAAGATATGCTCTCCAATCCAGGCAGCATCCTGGTAGATCTCCTCTGCATCCTCTCTAAAGCTTCCACATCCTTCCTCTAATGAGGCGACCAGAACTGAACACAATACTCCAAGTGTGGTCTAACCAGAGTTTTATAGAGCTCCTCGCGGCTCTTGAACTCAATGTTCTCATCTACTCACTCGACAAATAAAGGCCAAAACGCCATGCACCTTCTCAACAACCCTATCAACATGCGCGGCAACCTTGAGGGATCTATGGACGTGGACCCCAAGATCCTCCTGTTCCTCCACACTGCTAAGAGTCCTGCCATTAACCTTATATTCTGCCTTCAAATTCGATCTTCCAAAGTACATCACTTCACACTTTCCCGGGTTGAATTCCATCTGCCACTTCTCAGTACAGCTCTGCATCCAATCAATGTCCTGTTGTAACCTACAGCAACCTTCTACACTATCCACAATGCCACCAACCTTCATGTCATCTGCAAACTTACTAACCCGCCCTTCCACATCCTCATCCAAGTCATTTATAAAAATCACAAAGAGCAGGGGTCCCAGAACAGATCCCTGAGGAACACCACTGGTCACCGACCTCCAGGCAGAATACGCTCCATCCTCTGTCTTCTATGGGCGAGCCAATTTTGAATCCACATAGCCAAGTTTCCCTGGATCCCATGCCTCCTGACTCTCTGAGCGAGCCTTCCATGAGGAACCTGATCAAACGCCTTACTAAAATCCATGTACACCACATCCACTGCTCTACCTTCATCAATGTGCTTTGTCACATCCTCAAAGAATTGAATCAGGCTCATGAGGCATGACCTATCCCTCACAAAGCTATGCTGACTGTCCCTAATCAGTCTATGCTTCTCCAAATGTACATAAATCCTGTCTTAAAGAATCTTCTCCAGTAATTTGCCCACCACTGAAGTAAAACTCACTGGCCTGTAATTTCTGAGGTGTCCCTACTCCCTTTCTTGAGCAAAGGAACATTTGCCACCCTCCAATCATCTGGCACTACTCCCGTGGATAGTGAGGATGCAAAGATCATCGCCAAAGGCGCAGCAATCTCTTCCCTCGCTTTCCGTAATAACCTTGGATATATCCTGTCTGGCCCCGGTGACTTATCTATCCCAATGTTTTTCAAAAGTTCCAGCACATCCTCTTTCCTAACATCGACATGCCCTAGAGTATCAGCCTGTTGTACGCCATCCTCACAAAAGTCAAGGTCTCTCTCACTGGTGAATACTGAAGCAAAGTATTCATTATGGACCTCCCCTACCTCTTCCGACTCCAGGCAAATTTCCTCTTTTATCCCTGATCGGTCCGACCCTCACTCTAGTCATCCTCCAGTATGGCCTCTCCTCCAGTTGGCCTGTCCACATACTGTGTCAGGAACCCTTCCTGGACACATCTAACAAACTCTGACCCATCTATCCCCTTTACACTAAGGAGGTGCCAATCAATAATAGGGAAGTTGAAATCACCCATGACAACAACGTTGTTATTTTTGCACCTCTCCAAAATCTGCCTCCTGATCTGCTCCTTAGTGTCACTGATGCTTTTGGGGGGTCTGTAGAATACTCCTAATAGAGTAATCTCTCCCTTCCTGTTTCTGACTTCAACCCACACTGACTCTGTAGACGATTCCTCCAGGACGTCCTCCCTTTCTACAGCTGTGATACTATCCCTGATCAGAAAAGCCACTCCCCCACCTCTTTTACCTCCGTCCCTGTCCCCTTTGAAACACCTAAACCCTGGAATATCCAGCAGCCATTCCTGCCCTTGTGACAGCCAAGTCTCTGTAATGGCCACAACAGTACACTTACCCATGCTCTAAGTTCATCACACTTGTTCCTGATACTTCTCACATTAAAGGAGATACACTTCAGCCCATCCAACTGACTGCAATTTTGCCCTTTCAACTGCCTATCCTTCCCCACAGTCTTTCCACACGCTGCATTGACTTGTGCACTAAATGCACAATCTCTGACCTATCACTTGGGTTCCCATCCCCCTGCCAAACTAGTTAAAACCCTCCCCAACAGCAGTCGCAAACCTGCTCGCAAGAATATTGATCTCCCTCCAGTTCAGGTGTAACCCGTCCCTTTTATACAGTACCTTTCCCAGAAGAGATCCCAATGATACACAAATCTGAAACCCTGCCCCCTGCACCAACTGCCCAGCCATGGATTCATCTGCCAAATCAACCTATTATCCTCACTGGTGTGTGGCACAGGCAGCAATCCAGAGATTACTGCCCTTGAGGTACTGTTTTTCAGCTTCCTACTAGCTCCCTATATTCCCTCTTCAGGACCTCATCTCTTTTCCTACCTATGTCATTGGTACCAATATGTACCACGACTTCTGGCTGTTCGCTTTCCCCCTTCAGAAATATATGGGGCATATAAAACATTGTAATACTCCACTTAAGATGGGTAACCTGCCATTACATGCCTCATTTTTACTGGCATTTGTTGCCTTTATTTCTGCAAGCTATGTTATGTTTCTGCCCATGATCTATGATTTTAGACTTTTAAGAGAAACAGAAATGGTAACCGGAGAAGTGTTTCTTATGGAACATTTGAGAGACACAAACTAACTGATACATACAGTATTTCCTGAGAAAACTTAATTTAATGAGAACATATGCATTCACTACAAATGGCCATTCACTGAAGTGAGATCTTCAATATTATTGTAATTTCTTGAGCTATCTCCTTCAAGTCTGGTACTATGTAGAGACAGTTCTAAGAGGCTCTACAAAATCCATTGAACACACTTGTGCAGATTTTGGAGGACCATTATTCTCTGTATTATGATGAGTCTGATCAGAAAAATAACTACAGAAAAATAACTACAGACTTGAGTACACTATGTGAAAAAGATATTGTACAAAGGACTGAATCTGACTAATTTGTGAAGAGAAAATGGAACAGCTTAAAACTGCATTTTGTTAAGTTCAGTATTTCTGCAAACTAAGTGATAATATTATAGGTTTTTACTGATCCTGTAAATTTTATGTAATCTCTAACTTTGGCTTCAAAATCAACATTTCAAAAAATGAATCAAAATTAAAATTCCACACAGAATTTGTCCAAGAATACTTTTGAAGTCATTTGGGTAAAGAGTAGTTTTGTATGCATTGCTGCAAGAGTGCTCTTGGCAAAAACATCACAAGTGGTAGAAAAACTTTAATATAACCAAGCAGCTAAATATAAACTGACATCAAGAACCCTACTGAGGCAATACACGGTAAAAAAAAGAATATCTCAATTTAATGTAAGCCAACATACAAAGGAATAATTTTTTATAATTCATGGTTCAGCACACAATATCAACCTCCTCAGAGTGAATAATGAGTAGACATACATAAGAAATAAGAATTATCAATTCCTAGGAATTCTCAGGAGTGCTCTTGATATACAATATAACCAACATAATGACTGAAAACGTACATCAGTGCATTAAATAAGATCAAGTTGAGATCCCGTTACAAAGGCAGGCGTAAGCTAGTAAAGGAATCTCTTTGATATGAACCCTTGAGTAAAATGCTTGTGTAAGCATTTACCCAGGATAATCTTATTTCATCTCACATGTGTGCAAGTATATGCCTTAGGGCCATTTTTTAAATGTCAAACCCAGAATGCATTTTTCTCTTAGGGTCAAAGTCAGAGCCATGGCTGAACAATGTTTCAGGTGCACTGTGGCATCACCTTCGTGCTGCACCAGCACCTTTCCATAAAAGGTAGAAAAACCTTCAGTGGCCTTCAATGTCTCATCAAAACACTATCAGTTTATCAGAAGACGAAACATTCACAGAGATCCCTGTAGTACTCTTGAGAAGCTGCCACATATTCGAAAAAAGACAGCATAAAATAACTGCAGCAGCTTTTATCACAGAGCTTTCTTTGAGCCAATGAATGAGATTGTAAGTGCTGCACGCAATATTATACATGTAGCTTAATTTTGAAACAAGTAGCCTAAGGTATTACAATGGATTATAGTTTCAATTATGGGTTTGCAGGTAACCTTGCATACCTGTTCAATTGTCCGAATTAACTCCAGTCATGAAACTATTTGAAAAATTGCCTGTCTTATGGAATAATGCCACCATGCCATGCCCTCATACAGACATCAAAATATCTCCTATTATAACGTGACAGCTGTTGGTGAGCTAATGAAAGCTTCAGACAGTTAATAGGTCTTTTAACTATTGCCACTGGACTGGAACATTCAAATGCTTACACACAAATGAATTATGCAAACAGATGTTTAAAAAGAAAATAGCACAATGATATAATATTCTTAAATCTGAACTTTAATGGATGCCACATTTCTTATTTAAAAAGCTGTGAAACAATTTATGCATTAATGTGTTGAAATATATCAGATACAATAACGTTCCAATGGTAAGAAGAAAATTGTCTCACTGCTTCAATAAAGATGAAACTTTCAGGGACAGGAAGGGGGAAGAAGCAAGTTCATATCTCTATCTCTGCTCATGTGAAAGATGAACTTTGAATACCATGTATAGCTGAATTGGAAGTCTTTTTTTTCACAAACGCGTTCATAATTTTGTTATACATATTCTACACAGAAGAAATCTTTCAACAACAAAAACTTATATTTATATAACATATCTTCTCCGATGTGAGTTCCTGAAATTTACATATCATTTGCACAGAGGAATAGAAAATTGCAGGAAAGCCTCAGGTTGCACTCATGCATCATAATGTAGTGATGAAGTGATGGAAAATGTGGACAACAAAGGTATAAAATAAATAAAACAATATTGTGAAATTACTTTTCCACTGTTACATCACTCACATTCTGAAGCCCAATTCCTTGTAGGACAACTAATTGCATCCGTTATAAGAACGTCATTGATGTAAAACAATAATGGCCCTTAGGTAACATTATTTTTGATAGCATCTGTCAAGATCAAGCTTGATTATGTAAATTTATTCATGCAAAAATTTTCAAGAAATAGATCCCAATGAATAAACCTAGTTTATGTTTGGAATAAAGTGTGGTCGAATAAAGGAATCTTCCTAAAATGTAATTGTTAGGAGTTGTGCTTCTACGACGAACAACATTGAAATAACCCATCAAAGAAGTTAAATACATTTCTATTGCTTATTTGTTTAGGAAAAGTACTCTATTAATGCTTTATTAAAAATAAATGAGTTGAATGATGTAAGTGTTATCCAAATATTTTCATGTTTTTATGACTGACATCATTGTTCATAACATTATCTTGAGCCTGCATTTAGTTAACAATTGGAAGACATCTATCTGATAAATGCTAATGCTATTTTGTGAACATATTTCTTTTTGTGCAGTGAATATGACTGCAAATTTACACAGAATAATTTCTTTCTTCTACAATCCCTGATGTAATACAACTTTTCCAATCTCATGTTTATCTTTCGTAAGCTTGGCAATGAAATAGTGATTAGCTACCATGCAATTTGTAATTGTCAATTAACTTTGCACTTGCACCAGATAGCAAGGTTAGTGAATTGAAGCATGGTAGATGTAGCGTGATTGATCTGTGATTAAAAAAGTACATAATCTGTCCTTATATGAGCTCCAGCTCAAATACAAACTGGATGGCTATGCCTACAGAAAATGTAAAGGCCACCATAGTTAGTCAGCTGAGAAATTAAAGACAGGGACAACATAAAAGATTGAGAATGTATATACTTATTAAGCATCAGAGTATAAATGGCAAAAGGTCTGACATAGGGTAATAAATCAGTGTAACAAAGATTTAATGGCCGAACTAAAGTTTCTTTTGCATGCTATTATTCAGCCAGGTAAATACGTAGGATTACTTGCATCTGGTCAGTTTCAAGCAGTGACCTGAAACCATATGGACTGCACTGTTTTGTTGATGTACCTGACATGAAACTGATCCAACAGCAATCAAGCTATTGTTACGCTTAGATGGCTGAACTGTAAAGACAGCAGTTTTTAATTTTTGCTCAGGTCTCAGATGTTACAGAAATCAGCAAGTAGGTATTGCAGGGTGCATTCCACAGCAGCTGTAACATTCAAACAAATTGCATTACATTTAAAGAAGGCAACACATAGAAAAACTAAGGAGGTTAAATATGATGGCTCATGAAAACAAGTATGGGAATTACAAAGGGCTATTCACCCATACCCATTCAGTGAGACGTAGGTAGCTCACTGAAATCATGATTTCAACTACCCAGATCGTGCTAAGTAGCTTTATCTCTTCAGTGTGGCCCAACTTTGTGAGCTGCTAACATGCAATGCTTAAAACCAGCCTGCACCTCTTAAAGGGGGAAGAAGACTATTGCTGCAATATGCAGTGGAAGTCACAATGTTACACATGTTGCCAGCTTTTTTTTATTTATTCTGTTTGGGATCTGGGCCTAGCTGTTAAGGCTGGACTTATTGCCCATCCCTAACTGCCCTTCAGAAGGTGGTGGAGTTACCCTGCATTGGGGATGGACTTCTAGGATTTAGACTGGCAAAGTATTTCCAAGTCAAGATGGTTTGCGACTTGGAGGGAACCTGGAGATGGTGGTGCTCACCTGCATCTGCTAACTCGTCTTTCTTGGTGGGAAAGATTGCAAGTTAGGGAGGTACTGTCAGAGTTGCCTGGGTAAGAAATTGCAATGCATTTTGTAAATGGTACCCACTGCAGTCACTGTGCACTGGTGGTGGAGGGAGTGAGTGTCTAAGGTGCTTGATGGGGAGCAAAAATCCATGAGGCTGCTCAGTCCTGGATAGTATTGAGCTTCTTGGGAGTAGTTGGGCTGTAGTCATACAGGCAACTGGAAAGTATTCAATCACACTCCTAACATGCCTTGAAGACGATGTTAAGGAGTTGGGGTGTTGGGAGCTGAGTCAGTCACCACAGGATATAGCCATGGTATTTATGAGGCTGATCCAGTTGAGTTTCTTGTCAGTGGTGATTTCCAGATCATTGATGGTGGGGTCTCAGTGATAGTAATGCCATAAATGTCAAGGATAGGTGGTTGTTTAATCACCACAGTCACAATCTGCAACATTTGCTAATGCATTTCCCTTTGTCTTGCAGGACTAAGTGGCACAACGGCTAACTCGCAGGGGACAGATGCACATATATCACATTACCCCCATGGAGGAGACAAGTGTTCACCATCATGGGTGTGGTTATAACAATCTGTATACATCGGTAAGCCTGAAATCATAAAGATATTGATATTGTCTTGCTGAATCTATCTCCTGATTCCACACACGTCTTATTCCATAGCCTCCTCTACATTCCAATTCTCCTTTTGGATAATCAAGAATGACAGACTGACCAGGCAGTGGCAGAATAAGAAGAGGTTGAAGATGAAGATTTAACGCTCCTGGGCATCGGCATTGATCCTGACAGATACAAAAGGCTCCCTAATGAGGAAGGGGGAGGGACAGTGTAAGTGGCAGCTCACAGCAAGGCAGAGGTGTGAAAAAACATTTCATGAAGCCTATACGCAATGTGAGCATGGAGCATACTGACATCAACCTTGCACAGAACTTTACACAGAGCTTAGAGCCTATCCTCCTTTCCAGCTTGGGACTGATGACTGCTGTCACATTTGCAAATTGAACCATTACGCAGGGTCTGATGGACTATGTCTCAGCTTCCATTGCAGTAGAAATAGAATACACCATACACCTTAGAATACACCAATAGAATCAATCAAACATATTCAGATCACCTTGCCTATGGAGATTGGTGATCAAAGTACATTTAGCATGTCACAGTAGTTTAGCAAACTATTCTCCAACAACTTTCTAGGACAGCTGAAGTAGCTAACTAGGAGATAGGCAGTAGCTCCATGGAGCATGAACTTGCAGCCTTCTCTCACAGTGACAGCATTCTTCAGCCTACCACTGCCTCTCCACCAGTACCATTGCTGTTGTAGAAAGCCAGACAAAATCCTGCCACTCATGGCAACAAAAAAGGTTCAGCCTGTAGCCAAAGGTATTAGGTCATTCTCCAATCACCATTTGTAGCTTCCTCAACTGAAAGTCAGTAGCCGTCTATCATCCATGCTTCAACCAGACAGCAGTGAGGAAGGCAAAGGCATGAGGAAGTCATACACTGAAGGAATATGAAAGGTGATTTGGTACTTCTATGGTATTTGACATGGCCTAAAACTTTACTTTGGAATTTTTAGTTTCTGTTTGCTTTTATTCTGGCATTGTATCCAGATGTTGTGAAGATTAAACATTAGAGGGAAGCTAAATTAGCATCACAGTTATTGATAGTATAATCTGATGAATGAATCTCAGACAACCCAGGTTGCTTTTACATTTTCTCTTCAACTTCCTTTTCCTCTTCATTATTTCCTGCTCTTGCACCCGATCTTCTCATCGTATGGCTTAGGAGTTCCCAATCTTTCTAATAATAAAAGTCCCACTTGTTCACACTCAGTAAGATCAGCACCCCTTCAAAGCATCTTGTGACACCACAGACCATTCCACTTAAGGAGCCAGAACTGTTCCCAGGATGCCCAAAGACTGCCAGCAGCACAATGGCTGGGGTAGTTGGCATGCTGAGTATAAAACTTTCATTTAATTTTATGATTTTGTTTAAAAATTCCCAACAAATTATTATGTTATAGCCCCACAGATCACTGTAATTGTTGCCAAACCTCCTGACCAACCCCAAACCTGAAGTGTTACGGACTAGGTTACTATTGATGAATGTCCCTTTAAGATAGAGCATAGTGGTGTGTGTGTGTGTGCGTGTGTGTGTGTGTGTGCGCGTGTGTGTGTGTGTGTGTGTGTTGGCGTGGTTACGACAACAGAAGATAAAGGACGTAATGACGTTTTTGAAGTAGTCAGTCGGAGTCAGTCGGAGGAGAGATGAGAGAGAGAGACAGCAGCCTGCTAGTCTCTATTGATGGATGAAAAACAGTAACTGTGCCTGTCACTACAATCCACGTATGGATTTTTGAAATAATCTAGTGTAGTCCACTTTGTCGTTAACCTGTAGAGGGAAACAGGTACTTGTGTGGACGGCCATGATTCGGATGCTTTTCGGGGTGGCAGATACTTCGGAACAAAGCAGTAGAGTTCACTTTGTTGTTGACCTGTAAAAGGAAACAGGTATTTGTGTGGACGGCCACGATTGGAGTGCCTTTCGGGGTGAGGCAGATGCGGTGGAGTAGTCACTGAGGTGTCATTTGGGTTTCAAAGTGGAACATTTGCATTTTGTAATTACTCTCTATTTTCTCTCTGCATCTATGTTTTGTCTTCAGTCAACGGTGGTTGTTGAAGAAGCCTTTGCTCACGTTTCACCTTACGGCTTGCTGAACTGAACTTTGAGAATTATTCCTGGACTTGGAGTTTGGGAATTTGCCACACACACACTACGAGTTTAGTTTTTGGGATTAATGTTTAAGATTTAACATTTTTACTTCTAACACTCTAACAGTTTTACTTTTATTTTTCTTATTATCATAAGTAGTTATTAATAAAGTAGTTTTTAAACACATACATGACTCGGTGTGTTTCTTTTGTTGCTGGTTTGTAACAGGAGTACTGCACTTCACGTGGATAACAACTGGCATGATTAATAACAGGAGATGAGCCCCCATGTTAACAGGATCATGACAGGAAATGGCCACATATCTTCCGACCTGCATCGCTAATTACTGCTGTGGCACATGCAAAGAGGTATTCTGTTTAAACTAGTTCCTTTATGAAGGAATGAAGTGATTGCTGGGCCCAGAGTCTGACTATTTCTAAAAGACATGCCCTTGACACACACCCTCATATAAATATCATGGTGCTAGCAGCCACCATGACATGCCCTTTGAGATTTGGAATGGCAATTAGAAAGGTTCTCTTTGATCATTTAGAGTCCATTGTCAACAAAAGTGCACATCTCCAGCAGGCATAACACTTAAGACAAGGACTGGGACTGCTGCCAAAAGACTTTTTGCCTCAAAGATTATAAAATATTTTCTCACACAAGAGCAAATTTTGAAAGAAATAAGCAGCAGACCAGACAGCAAGTGTGGAAGGAGAAACCAAGTTAAGGTTTCAGTTCAATGACCTTTCATCAGAACATTTGAAATTATGAAACACTAACCCAATGAAATGCAATGTGTTCCAACCTCAGTGCTTCTTCATTTTTTTTCCTTTGGTTAAGCGTGTACACTTTGTTACTCAGAAAGTTATTCACCTGAAGTTATCTGCTGTTGCAATTTGAGAGTTAATGAATATTTTCATTGCCAATTTCAGAAGCCTACCTTCCACACTTTGATCTGGAAGCATCTCCTTTTGATAATGTGCTCTTTGTAGAGTTGAACCACACTCACTTTGTACTGCCAAATAGTAAACCCATATCAGGATTTACAGGCTAACAGAATTAATATCCTGTAATTCCCCCAATCTACTACTATCACTTTTGGGGAAGATAAGCAGAGCCCCTGCAGAACTGATGTAAACAACTAGCAATTTATAACATTTCTCCAAGGATTCCACTGAAGTAGCAGCAGCAGATCAGGAGAACCCTGTGGAAATTCAGACAAACATGTTTATTTAGAATTTAACTAGAGATTTAGCCAAAACTGAGAACAAAATTTAAAAAAAGAATGAGCGAAGTCTATAATGGGTTAGGTACACTTCATAAAAATATCCTTAAGTAAATTTCAGAATAACATATTTCACTTGTTTTTGAATTCTCATATGATTTTAACTAACAATAGCCTAGAAATGTTATCATGTAATTATGTTTATTTGTTCCACTCAGCAGAATTAATATGAAAAGGTTTTTGTTTAGACAATTTCTGGATTGCATGTGGATTGTAAGGTCTGTGGTTTTCCTTGTTGGACTAATGCACTAATAGGTTTGGTCTTACACAGTGGCTTTTTATGATGTGCCGCTCACAGCTGAATGCCACTTCCCTGGACTTCCAACACATCAGCATACCTCATAAATGGCATGGAAGGTCAACACAGCACAGGTGAGGCCAGCTTTGGTGAAAGCTAAAGGAATCCCAGGCAATTGAGTATGAATCTGAAAATAATTATTTGTAATTCATTTTCTGGGAAATGGCATTTCTGGCAAAGCCAGTATTTATCACCCATTTTTATTTGTCCTTGAGAGGAAGTTGAATCCTCTTCTTGAAGCACTGCAAAACTTCTGGTGAAGGTACTCTCACAGTGCCATTGAGTAGAGAGTTCAAGGAGTTAGGTCCAGCGACAATGATTAGCTGATGACATATTTCAAAGTCAGGATTGTGTGCAACTTGGAGGGGAACCTGCTGGTGGTGGTGTACCCATGCACTCGCTGCTCTTTGTTCTTCCTGATTGCAGTTCAGAAGGTATTGTCAAAGCAGCCTGGGCAAATAATTACAATGCATTTTTTCCAGTGGTATACACTTAACCTAGTGGTGGAGGGAATGAGTGGTTAGTGTGGTTTATAGGGTGCAAATAAAGCAGGTAACTTTATCCCTGATTTTTTCAAGCTTCTTGAGGGTTGTTGCCACTGCATTCAACCAGGTAAATGGAGATTATTCCATTACACTCCTGACTCGTGCCTTCCAGATGATGGAAAGTCCATGGGGCGGCAGGAGGTGAGTCACTTGTCACAAGGGAATCTTCTTGTCATAACGTGCTTCATGTGACATTCATAACCACCAAAACTAAATGGCAAGAATACCCCTCAATGCAAGCTCAACTCTTGCCCACCCCAAATCTGATCACCAGCCTGACCATCACCCTAGCAGCCAGTCGTAACCTCCCAGTATGACTCTACACAAACCCTTCAACCCAACTAATGCCAAGATCCTTCCCCCATATTCTCCTTCCTCCCAGACCATCTTGTTTTCAACTTTCACTACTTCCCCCTTGCAATCAACCTGGACCCCCATCCTTCTTGTTTTGCTTTGTGCTCTTTTCATTGGCTAAGTGTGTAAAGGAAAGGTTTTTCATACAAAATGTGCATGGCTTGATTTATAGACTGTGATGCCTTGGACCTTGTGATATAGAATAAAGGAACAATGTGCTTGCTGCACACCATTTATTTGATGCACCATATCAAATGCCAAAGAATTTTAACATTAATGTACTTTATCCTGCAAGTGTGAAATTCCACAGTATTCAACTTAATGACTATATTACAAAATCTTTATTACTGCCTTTCCAAGGTACATCAAAAAATGAGGAATGCTTCATGATTAGTACAGACTTAGATATTTGCCCAAACAAGCAGAGGAAATTATTATGTCCAATTATAAGAGTATAAATGCAAATACACAGCTGGAAAAAAAAATCACCATTTTAACAGGAAGGCCAATTTTTATCTGCTATTCACCCTTATCGATAGGTAAATATAAATGTGTCAGATATTTAGGGTATGACAGAATTATTCAGGGTATAGGAGGTTCTATTAAGTTATATGAATAACTCAGCAACTTCTGGTAGGAAGCCAAGATGATCTATGATTCATTGATGATTGCAATTTGTAAAAAAAATTAGTATAAGAAGGAAGACTGTTAAAGATACTTGTCAGAGTCATAGAGTTATACAGCACGGAAACAGGCCCTTTGGCCTAACACGTCCATGCTGAGGCAGTGCCTCAATAAGGCGGGATCTGTCTTTAAGGACCCTCACCATCCAGGACATGCCCTCTTCTCGCTATTATCATCGGGGAGGAGGTACAGGAGCCTGAAGACTCACACTCAATGATTCAGGAACAGCTTCTTCCCTTCCACCATCAGATTGCTAAACGGTCCAGGAAACCTGTAAACACTTACGTGTTATTCCTTTTATTTTGCACTATTTATTTATTTTGGTAATATAAAGTAATTTTATATCTTTGCACGGTACTGCTGCTGCAAAACGACAAATTTCATAACATGTAAGTTAGTGATAATGAATCTGATTCTGATGAAGATGCCTACCTGAGTTAGTCCCATTTGCCTATGTTTGGACCATATCCCTCTAAACTATTTATATCTACGTACCTGTCCAAATGCCTTTTAAACTCCTACCACTTCCTCTGGCAGTGTGTAGCATATACCAACCATCTCCCGTGGCTCCACACATAGACAACCACATTGATTCTTAAGGGCCCTATTATCTCCCTTGTTACTCTTTTGCTCTTAATATACTTATAGAATCTCTTAGGATTCTCCTTTACCTTATCTTCCAAAGCTATCACATGTCCTCTTCTTGCTCTCTTGATTTCCGTCTTAAGTGCATCCCTACATTCCTTATACTCAATCTATCTGCCTATACCTGACACATGCCTCCTTCAATTTCCTCACCAGAACCTCAATATCCTACTTTAACCACGGTTCCCTAATCCTGCCAACCCTGCCCTTCACTCTAATAGGAACTTGTTGGCTCCAATCTCTCCCAATCTTAATTTTAAAAGCCTCCCATTTGCCAGATATTCCTTTACCTACAAACAGCCTCCCCCGATCAACCTTTGCACATTCTTGTCCAGTCCCATCAAAATTAGCCTTTCCCAGTTTAGGACTTTAACTTGTGGGGGTTATCAAAAATTACAGAGGGATCTTGACCAGCTAGGCAAGTGGCCCAAAGACTGGCAAATGGCTTTCAATTCAGATAAGTGTGAAGTGTTGCATTTTGGAAAGTCAAACCGGGGTAGGACTGAAACAGTGAATGATCAGGCCCTGGGGAATGTTGTGTAACAGAAGGACCAAGGAGTACAAGTACATATTTTGCTGAAAGCAGCATCACAGGTAGACAGGGTGGTGAAGAAGGCATTTGGCACACTGGCCTTCATCGGTCAGGGCATTGAGTATAGGATGTTATGTTCAGTATAGACATTATGTTGCAGTTATACAAGACATTGATGAGACCACACTTGGAGTATTGTGTACAATTTTGATCACCCTGTTATAGGAAAGACATCATTAAACTGGAAAGAGCACAGAGAAAATTTCTGAGGATGCTGCCAGGATTCGAGGGCCTGAATTAGAGGGAGAGGTTGGGTGGGCTAGGACTTTATTCCTTGGAACATAGAAGATTGAGGGGTGACCTTATAGAGGTGTATAAAATCATGAGGGGTACAGATAGGGTGAATGCACATAGTAATTTTCTCAGGGAAGGGGAACTAAACTAGAGGGCATAGGTTTAAGGTCAGCGATGAAAGATTTAAAAGGGACCTGAAGGGCAACTTCTTCATGCAAAGGGTGGTACATATATGGAATGAGCTGCCAGAGGAAATAGTTGAGGCATATACAATAACAACATTTTTATAGACATTTGAATTGGTATTGGTATTGGTTTATTATTATAATTTAATAAGTACATGGATAGGAGGTGTTTAGAGGAATATGGGACAAACATGGGCAAATGGGACCAGCTTGGTGGGTTTCATGATCTGTGTGGATAAGTCAGGAATAAGGGCCTGTTTTCATGCTGTATTACTCTATAACTACAACCCTTGAGGTCCTACTTTTCAACCTCTGCCTAACTCCCTATATTCACTTTGCAGGACCTCATCCCTTTTTCTATGTCATTGCTATGACTGTGTACAACGACCTCTGGCTGCTCACCCTCCCCTTGGAGGATGTTCTGCAAGCGCTTGAAGACATCCTTGACCATGTCTTGTTCTTCATGAGGGTTAGAAAATTGCCCAAAGAGCTTGCCACGCTTTCAGGAATCAAAAAGTTCCAATGAACTTACGTATCATATTGATAAAAAGGTAACAGATTAATGCTGCAAAAAACAAAATGCTAGAGGAACTCAGCGGGTCAAGGAAATGGACAGTCACATTTCGGGTCAAGAGCCTTTATCTAGACTGATGAAGGGTCTCGACCTGAAACATCGACTGTCACCTCAATTTAGTTTGCAAAGGTAACCCAGAGCTTAAATCCGTCACAGTCTCAATCTCACCTCTTTGCCTTCCATCTCTCAAACTGTTTCACTGAAGCTCAATGTAATACTCAAAGAACATCTCTTCTTCCAACACACCACATTACAGCCTTCAGAACTCAAATTTAAATTTAAGAATTTCAGATAATCAGCCATTTTGGCCTTCCATTTCACACTTCCAATATTCAGTTTTCTCTCTCTCTGTGGTAATTACAGATTTTATTTGTCTCCTGATATTTAAATCTTAACATACCTTTTGGTATTCACCATCCTTTATTATCCTCTTCTTGCTGTTTTTACCGCTACTAATGTCATTCAACCTCTCCTGCCCTCCACTCTGTCACAGAGCTTCCCCTTTGTTCTCCCTTACTTGCTATCTTTCCACCTTAAAACCTGCTTTACTTTCTGGTTTTTCCAAGATTATCAATCTGCAATTGTAACTCTCCACTGATGCTGCCTGACCTGCTGAGCATTTCCAGCATTTTTTCTTGCTTTTATTCAGGGATTGTCAATCAACCTAAGGAGAACATGCTGAGATGCCACAAGATACTTTTATCAAAAAGTAGATGCTTAGCAAATAATTAATGTGAGTGAATTAATGTGTCGGTGAATGGATGCGTGAGAAAAAAAAGTATGCATATGCACGAGAGCGTGGGTGGTTCACTAAGCAAGTGAATGGTGAGTGGAGGAAGAAATGCAAAAGGGGGAGTGCCAACTTCATCTTGCTCCTCTTCCACTAACTTCTTGAGACTGAGCAAAGGCCACTGGAAATACCTAAAATTAGAGGCTTTCCTACTATTTAATGTTTTGGCCTGAAAATAGAGAAGTAATGATGAGAAAGTGAAGTTTGAATATTATGAAAAGAATGACAGCAAAGTATCCACCCTTCAACCCAGTTTGTCTGTGAGTCAATAGACATGCACCATGCAGGTTGCTTTTGTTGTATTGTGAGCTTACCTTTCAAAATGTTAACAAAGGATTAGTTCCAGTTTGAAATGGCAGTAATAACATATGTCCTGCTGCTATATGGGAATGATGTGAAGCTTTGAATGATTGGTATTGGAGCATTTGGTATGCTGCCTCAATCGTAGTCTAACAGGATGAGAGGAAACGCATTGTGGCATCCATAATTTTTCCATATATTTATTATAATGAAGAACAGCCAGTTGCAATTTGGCAAACTTCCATAGGCAGTTCAACAACTTTGCATTTGTGAACACATCCTTAGGCTGTTGAAAACAACATAATCTGTTCCCTAATCTGAGCCAAGAATTATTTTATTATATTTGGTTTCTTTTACTAAAAGTAAATATTATGTCTAGATATAAAGATTCTTGATATTTGCCAGATAGCCCAGCAGCCATTTAAGATGGACGAACATTTTCAGGATTAATCACCTGAACGAGCTTCCCAAATATAACTTTCATCAAGTTTCTCTTACTCCCTTTAGCTGAAACAAGGGCATAGTAGCGATTTATTCAAGGTGTATTAATCTGGCATTGATGTAACATCTTAATGCTCCAATATACTGGCCTGGATTTCCTGCTAATTTTAGCTGGCTGAAAGTAGGAAGCAAGATGGAAATGCTGCAAAGATATTCTGATGTTCAGCAAAGACACTGCCATTCTGGCATTATCCACTTCCCGAATTTTCCACTGGATGTAACAATGGGTATTGAATGCAATTGGCAACATTATAGTGGACATCCTGATATGTAAAGTTCAATGCTGGAATATGTAATCTGTCGTAATTCTCATCATTAATCCTTTGTAAAGCTAGATGACAGGAACATCATGTTGTTAGTATTGTACATCATTGACAAGGTTGCAGGAGTTAATAATTAAAAGACTACCTTGCCAGGTGCACTTAATTGCATGAGGCAATGAACTATTATTTTCTTTAACAACATTCCAGGTTTCTTCTGGTGAAACTGCATATAAAGCAGCACACACTACAGCAGACAAGTTCTCTCTAAAAAACTGGGACGAATTATCACCTGACCCTGATAATCTGCTGGAAACAGCATTTAAGGAAACTGACAGGTACAAAACCAACACTGACCCCACTGCTTGAACCAAGCCTCTCCCTGCCACTTGGAGCTGCATTGATTTCAGGTACGATTTCCAACCCTGACATATTCTCCATGGAAAGCACTGACAGCCTCAGGAATGGGCAAGTTTACATGAGGAGAACCTTAACTAAAAGGGGGAAAATAACAGAAGAGAGAAAAATACGTTTACAGGGCTCCACAGGTTATGAACTCCCAACTTATGTACAGACCCTCCAGAAATAGGCATTTGGGAGAACGGCAGAATGGATTTGCTAGCTACCGCGGGGCTGCAGCATCTTCTGCCATGTGGGAACTTGGTTTGCAGAAACATCATTGATTCTTGCAGAGAAATATGAATGGTTAAGTTAAATGTCCTGGTTTAACTACACGTTGACCTTGGTTGGCCTATGTTTTTATTTAAATAGATTGCTGGGGGGCTGCATTTCTGACTTGTGAACTGTTCCGGTTATGGACAGTTCTCAGGAAAGGAACCCTGTCGTAACCTAGGGAGGACTTATATATAGTTTTCATAAAATAACCAGGAATTGCTTTACAACTACATACTTTGTGTAATTCAACGTTGACTTGTGACAAAAGGCATTTTTTTAAACAGAAATTTTGCAGGGACAGTCAGAGTATTGATGGCATTGGGATGTCATATTGCAGTTGTACAAAACATTGGTTAGATTGCACTTAAAAGTATTGTGTACAGTTCTGGTCGCCACAGTACAGGAAGAATGCGGTAGCATTGGAGAGAGTGCAGAAGAGATACACCAGGATGTTGCCTGGAATGGAGGGCTGTAGTTATTAGGAAGATCGGATAGCCTGGCTTTATTCTCACTCAAATGTATGAGGCCGAGTGGTAAGTTTTTCACACAAAGGGTGGTGAATATCCAGACAAGCTGCCAGAGGAGGTGGTGGAGGCAGATACAATTATAATGTTTAAAAGGCTTTTGGACAGGTACTTGGATAGAAAGGGTGTGGAGGAATATGGGCCTAATGCAGGGAAATGTGATTAGTGTGGATAGCCATCATGGTTGGATTGCACGAGGTGGGCAAAAGGGGCCCATTTCTGTGCTGTACATTTCTATGATTCTATGATTCATATTGCATGGAGTCCAATCAAGGCATTGGAACATCAGCATCAAGATACCAATGATGATGTGTTCAATGACTTTCTGAGTGATCCCATGACTGTAATTTTCTGTGCTGCTTAGATGGCAAGACATTGTGAAGGGATTGCATAGTGCAGATATGGAAGGGGTAATTGCCCTCCCTTGATAACTCCTCTGATGTCACAGGATGAGAGGATCACAGGTGAACACTTATGCAGTACTTCCTAAATACAAAAGCTGTTAATTCTTCCTCTGGTCCTCTGATAACTGCATGTGTGCAGTCAATGATGCCCTCTACAGAAGGCAATTGCTGCAAGAGCCAGAAAATAATGTACGCACAATTGGTACTGATTAGAAGCACAGTTTAACACTGATGATCTGTTTAACACAGTTGTGTCTGTAGATTTGAATAACATTGTTTATAGCAACCAGGAAGGAACTGGAGAAGAATGGTTTTGGGCACTGGTGGTGCCTGGAGGCTGTACTGTTCTATGGAACTTGAACTATAAACACTGTAGACTAGGTAAAACCTTCTGTAGCCAACAGCCCACTACCCACTATCATCTTCTATGCTCTAATTGATCTAATTACTGCTACTTCAGCTTACACTCTTCCTCCAAGTCAATATCCACACAGAGCGTAGAAGCAAAGAAGTCACCCATGATAAGCTCAAAATATTAAGCCATTGCAAGCATGGCAAACAAATCAAGAAGCAATAATTTCCAAGACCAGAAATATCTTTGTATTTCAAGAGCTGAATGATCCTGAAAACAACTGCTCCTTTAAACACTCTTACAGTTATATCAGTATGTTTCTAATGCTAATCCTATGAGGTTTCACAGGCTGGTCTAGTAACTATTCCATACATTTAAAATCTATTCCACCGATTTAAAATCAGAATCCTAATCGCATCACGTTTTCTGGCAAGTGTGCATTCAATCTTAGTTGGTTATATTGTTAAAATTCCATACAAATTTCAGGGTGGATGGAATTAAGATTTGGATCTCGAGCTCTTATGTATCAAAAAGATATATTTGTTGTCATCTAAGCTAACATTTTTATATTAAAACTATTGGAAATACAAAGAATAATGATCAATGAGAAATAAAGGTGAGGAAAACAAAAAACAAATTGTTCCATGTTCAAATGCCAGCTAACTAAGAGAGTACGTTGAAATTATATCTAGCTTTAGACTTAACTATCTACTTGACTACATTAATTAAAATGGCAGGCAAAAGTGTATTCAATCGAAAGTTAAAATACTACCTGGTAAAAATACTTCTATAATATTAAGTCAGCACGGATACAAAATAGGATTTTCTCTTTTCTGCTCTTTCCAATCAAGAACACCCTGAATTTCACTCTATGATTTGAAAGCAAGGTTCTAGCATCTAAATGAAAGACCCACAGCTGAAGAAAATAAATTACAAATTGTAACACATCATACATTCAACCACAAACATTATGGATTTCTTGCAACTGAAATTTAATCACTGCAAAAGATGATTAAATAGTTATTTACCTTATAGCCTGATGATTTGATATGAACTCCCCGCTTGGTCAGTGTTGACTTCATTCTGATAAAAAATGATCGTTCCAAGCTGTTGTCGATATTCAGTAAAGTTGGG
This sequence comes from Pristis pectinata, assembly GCF_009764475.1. Taxonomy (NCBI): domain Eukaryota; kingdom Metazoa; phylum Chordata; class Chondrichthyes; order Rhinopristiformes; family Pristidae; genus Pristis; species Pristis pectinata. The sequence goes on along the minus strand of NC_067405.1, from coordinate 106,153,709 downwards.
CTGGTGGATTCTACAGTAGGATTAAAAAAAAACATTAATGTTATGATCTTGTTTGTAAATATACTTGGAATTTCTCTTACAATTAATGTTTCTGTCACCACTAGCTGCCAGTAAAGGAGATATGTCCACTGGGTTTTCTGTTCAATGTAATAACGTGGTTCCAAAATTATATATTTAACAGGCCAATCATTAAAGTTGAAAAAGTGCCCTGAAAGAAAGAGGAGTGTTATATAAAAAGGATTAGAACACATTTAGCTCGCACAATACATTCTTCATACAGATTAGTGTCTTGATGACACTTTACTTTTCTGATGGAAAGCTCAATTTCACAGTCGTAATCTTTCTCTTTTGTGATAAAATATCATAGCTGTGACAGAAATTAGTCAACATGTTCTGAGTAATATCGCAAATTTAAAGAATAGTTTGCAATGAAACAGATATGTGCTGACATCTTCATATAATAAGTAGTAATGTTTTGCTATGGTTGATACTCAATGACAACGTCATTTTTTGTTGAACAGATCAAATATGAGAGATCAATTAAAATATATGAAGACAATGCACTTTTTACTTAAGCATAGAATTCATGTTGTGAAATTTCATGAAGAATTTAAAGATTATTTCTATTTTGTAATGCTATGTTACTTCCTTGATTTTTTTTTGAAAATTCTTGTTTTAACAAAGCAGTCATTTGATTTTCTGAAGTCTGAATCATTTTCCCTTATTCAAAACTAAAAGTGGTGCAATGCTGAAAATTTAGTGCTTTCACTTCCACTGATTAAAAAATGAATTACCATAAAATTCTTCTCATCATCTAACATACTATAATGTGCCAACAGCTTTTTAATTTTATTTCATATAGCCTGTAATGCACTATCTAGGCAGAAACTTCAACTGTAAGAGTTTAATTCATCCCTCTAATCCAATCACATCAACCTTATTTTTCTTATCAGAGATTCTCATTTTGAATTAAATGAGCTCATTAGTTTTAATCAAAGCTAGAAAGATCAAAACTTACACTTAAATGCTTCAGATCAGAACTGTCACTCAGCCGTGTAGTTCTATTTTATGAAAGCATAAGATCAGAGCCCCTTGGAGCTGTATTTTTTCCAAGGAATGCTTATAGTACGAGAATGACAGTTATCTCCGGAATTAAATCAGTTCTCCCCATTTTGGCATGTAGAAAGCTCAGTAACCTATCGAGCAAAACTACAGCTTTGGTGCTTTAGTGAGAATTGAGAACTAATGACATCTACTTGTGAAACAGGAGTATCCAATGATTAGCCAATATGGAAACCAGGGGGGAAGATTTACAATACTTATTCAATAATAGTGAAAACAGAAATATGGCCTTTATTCATACACGTGCTGTTAATAGTGAATTCCTATTTTCCCTCTGCCCCTGTGAAAGTAAAGATTAGCTGCATATGCTTGTGCTGCTTCCTGCAGTTCAATAATCTGCCAACATTATATTGGATTGCCTAGCACAAGGCACTGAAGTAGCACTGAAAGTAGCTAGAGCACCAAATAACCTCACCAAACATGAAACATCCATATCTGTCCAAACCAACATAAATTGGGGCACAAAGCTCCACACTATGATTATCATGAAACAGTTTCATTCAAACTAGGAGCATGTCATATGAGTTTGTTGCTTTACACACTTTTGGACACTCTGCTGATTTCAGGACAACTGACTGCAGACTGAACAGACAAGTCAATGTGATTAAATTAACAGTGAGTGTTTTCTCCAGCACTTAACGTTAAGATCTAGTGGTGGTGCCATGGTTCAGTTACAAATCTAGCACCAAGAGGACTAGACTAAAAATGAAGAGTTACGAGTTCATATCCCACCTTGGCAGCTAATCTTAGTAATGATGACAATGACTGATATAAAAAAAGGCACTATCTAGTTCACTACGTCCTTTGGGAGAGGAAATTTGCCATCCTTACATAATTTTCAACCCGAAACAACATGGTCAACTTTTATCTGTCCTTTGAAATGGCCAAGTGAGCTACTGAATTGTATTATAACCATAATGTCACAAAAGAAAAACCATTAACTAAGTGGGTTACATGGCCTTGACCTAACTTGGATTCACAATGTTGCTTCCAGCCTCAGTCAACCCTGCAAAGACCTCCCATAAACATATGGAGGCCATTGTCTAAAGTGGGAGAGCTGTCCTATAGAGTAGTTAAGCAACAGTTGACACAGTCATATTCAAGGAAACTTACCGTTCCACCAATGTGCTAGACTCCTCTATCATAATTCCTAGGGTACCATGTCCAACCAGGAGAACAGACCCACCATGGATGGCAGGACAGTGGTATACAGGTGGGAGGGAATAGGTCTGGGAATCATCAACATTGATTCCAGATCCGATGACACCTCAAGACATTAAGTCAAACTTGAACAAGGAAGCCTCCTCCTAATTACCACCTACCATCTTCCCTCAGCCATAGAACCAGTGCTTTTTCAGGTTGAACAAAACGTCTAGCACTGACACTGCAAGTAAAACTAAGCAGCATTGAAACCAGCAAAAGCTCTGAATGTAATTTGGGTGGGGAACTCTAATGCCCATCACCATGGGAAGTCCATCATTGGTCAAGCTGACTCAGTCCTGAAGCACATAGCACCTAGACTTGGCCTGCAGAAAGTTACAAGTGAACCAACATGAAGGATAAACCAAACTGACCTCATCCTCACCTGGTCCATGACAGAATTCTTAGGAGTGACTGGCACACAGTAATGCAGAGATAAAGTTCAACTTCACATCAAGGACACCTTCTATTATCCTGCATGACATGACAATTGTGCTAAATGGAATGGACAGATCTAGCAGTTCAAATCTGGGCATCCATGAGTTGCTGTAGACCATTGGCAACAGCAGACACCAGCACAATGGACCAAAGAACTGAATTCTATAGGTGAGGCAAGAGTGACTGCTCTTGACAACATGAGAAAATTGATACAGTGTGGCATCAACGAGCTTTGGTAAAATTGAAGTCAATGGGCATTAAAAGAAAAATATTACAAAGGTTAGAGCCCTATCTTGCACAAAGGAAGCTGGCTGTGGTTGTTGAAGGTCAATTATTCCAGGGCCCATGAAATCACTGCAGGAATTCCTCAGGGCAGTGTATTTGGCTCAACTATCTTTACCTTAATCTTTATGTTTATTAATGGTCTTCCTTCAATTGTAGGGTCAGAAGTGTGTATGTTTGCTGATGATTGAGCAAAGTTCAAATCCTCAGCAAATGAAGCAGGCCATGCAGCAAATCCACTCAACATTCACGCATGGGCTGTACCATGAAAGTGCCAAACCATGATCAGCTCCAACAAGAGAAAGTCTAACAACCTACTTTGATTTGCAATGGCATTATTATAGCCCAAGTCTCCCACCATCAATATCCTGCAGGTCACTGACAACCAGAAAGTCAACTGGACCAGCCACATAAATACAATGGCTGCAAGAGCAGGTCAAAGGCGGGGTATTGTGTGGTGAGTTATTTACCTCCTTACACTCGAGACCTTCTACCATCTACAAGGTACAGGTCAGGAGTGTGATGGATTACTTTCCACTTGCTTGGATGAGATTTGCTCCAACAATTCTCAAGACAATTGACAACTTCCAGAAGAAACTATGCACCATATCTTCCACATTAAACATTCATTCCTCCAGCATTACTGCACCATGGCTACAGTGTGTACTGCCTATAAAATGCACTGTAATTACTCGCAAAGACTGTTCTCAAATCTGTGACCTCAACCACCAAGAAGGACAAGAAGAGGATAGGTTGGTTTTCACTGGACCAGGGGAGGTTAAGAGGGGACATGATTGAGGTGTATGAAATGATGAGGGGTATAGATGGGGCAGAAAGCAGGAATCTTTGCCCCATATCAGAGGAGAATAAAACTAGAGGACAAAGATTTAAAGTAGTCTGGGGGACCTTTTATACCCAGCAGGTGGCGATACCTGGAATGCACTGCTGGTGAGATTGATGGAAGCAGAGTTGCTAACGGCATTTAAGAGGCGTCGAGACAAGCACTTGAATTGCCTTGGCAGTGAAGACTATGGGCTTAGTGCTGGAAGTTGGGATTAATACAGATGGATACCAACTTGTCGCATGGATGTAGTGGGCTGAATGGCCTTTTTTCCCATGCTGTCTGACTCTATGACAGCAGGCAGACTGGAACAAATTCCCCTCCAAATCACACAAAATCCTTGGAAATATATTGCTGTTCCTTCATCATCACTGGGTCTAAATCCTGGAACTACCTCCTCAACCGTGCCATGGAGCAACTTCACCAGAAGGACTGCTAGGGTGCGAGACTGCTCTTGTAGCCACAGTGTTTATGTGGCTTGACAAGTTGACTTTCTTGTCATTGGTGCCCTGCAGGATGTTTGTTAATGGGGGAACTTAGGCTATACCAAAGCTATTGAAAAAATGTAGGTTTAGACTTTCTCTTATTGAAGATGATCATGGTTTGGCACTTCCATCGTGCAAACTCATCACCACCTTCTCAAGGACAATTAGCAATGGGAAATAAATGCTGGTCTTATCAGGGATATCTGCATCCTGAGAAATGATTGAAAAACAATTGCCTCTTCATTGACAAAGCTGTCAGCACGCTATTGTGGTGTTACTTTTTAAAATGGGCATGGCTTGCCATTTAGGGCATGTCAGGGACCTTGGGACTGGAGGCAAAGACATGCCCATCAGCAAAGATGTCTTGTTGGTAAATGTCATATTTTTAGGATGCACACATAACACATTCATCCTGAGAGAGTCCACAATGCCCAGAAGTATGTACCCTACAGGACAGGCCCTTCCCTCTGCTTCTGTTGCTACTCAGACCAATGTGCTGTTATACTACAGTAGCTGAGTGCTGATCAGTGAGAGCCACACAAGATACCATGCTCATACTGGAAAATGCCATAAGTCTCCTGAAGATGAGATTTGTTGTTTGTGTGAACATTGACAATCAGCGACAGTAGCCTGTGCTAGAGGAAATAAGAGTATGGAGATCCAGACCCTAAGGGCCATGACACAGACCTAGAGTGCAGCAAGAGGAATAAGGTGGCTACCACAAGACAGCCCTGCTTAAGAATCCATCCTTTGTGTGGGGATTTACATCCTTTTATGTCAATCCCCACATAAAAGGAGGCACCTGAGAAGGGGCAATGGAGAATATACATTTAATTAAAAGGTTCCATTTTAAGCCATGGTAGCAATTCAACATTTCAAGATGCACAATGAGGAAAAACTGAGGGGGTATCAGCTGTAGAAACACCACATTCACTCAGCTCATAACAAATGGATGTGATTAATGTAGTGTCACACTCTCCTGCACTAGCAATCATTTTTAACTAACAATCTCTCACCTATTCCTGGTACATTCAATTGTACATACAGGAGGGTGGGCAACAGAAAACATTTTCTTTCCTTACCAATGACTCTGCCTGTATTCCTCAGCCCCTCACAGGAGATCCTCCCTCAGAGATTGTCATTACAATTATTATAAGAGCAGACCAAGCAGAGAAGAAGATTCCCAACAGATGAATCAACTTTACATTGGAGTCATACTCAATCATTGCAAGAATAACATGACAGCTACAGCATCAGTCTCATTAATCCACAATCATATTCCTTCAATGCAGTAAAGCAATCCTATTTATTTGAAAAACATCCTTCAATGTTCGTGGCATTCAAAGTTGACCTCGAGCTGGCTGACCAGAAATGCATGACATTAGCAAACTCACTCGGTGAGACATTGCAGATTACAAAGCTGTGTCAGTGCCTGGCAGACCAATGAAACTTCCCAACAGACATTGAACAGCAACCTGGGTGTGGTGAATGGTAGAGGTAGAATGTCAGCGGTGCAGGAGCATTGAGATGTGATAGGTATGAGGAGTGTTTGTGTGTGTGATTGCCTGTGCACCTGAGTGCATATTTGAATCATTAGGCAGTGTTTTCAGTGGTCTTCGGCTGATCCCGATATATCTCATATGGTCATGAAATTTATTTCTCCATTGTACAGGGATTCTTACAGTTGTGGGAGTGAACTGGACCCACGCATTGCTAGGATCTCCTTATTGAATACACACACACACACACACACACACACACACACACACACACACACACACACACACACACACAGACGAACAGTCAACATCCTTCAGCACTTGTGGAAAGGAAAACAGACTTAATGTCTCAGGCTGGCAGCTTTTCATCAGCATTCTTAAATGGGTCCTGTGAACTTCCTCCAGTTATAATAATGAAGCTTAAGGAACAATTTTAAATGGTCTTCAGATTTCATGGTTCTGGTGGGAAGCCCAGTATCAGTTATCCATTTGAAAATGGACCAAACATATTTATGTCCTAGATGGCAGGTATGTCAAACTCAGGTGTGGACAAGCAGCTCCTCAGAACAGGGAGCTGAGAATCATGGGAAGGTTGGCCAAGTTGACCTTAGACTAGTGGAAGATTCATATCCATAAAACTAGCTGCACTAGACATTCAGTCTGAATTCGCATGTTAGCGATTCTATGCCAAGATAAGGTGCTATGACCACATGGAGGTCCATTGATAAGTTGTTAATACTTAACATTAATATTGGTCCAGGGTAAGAAAATAATAGAGAGGCAGACTAAATGAAGCCTAGGTTTCCTGCCCCCACCTCATTTGGAGGGTTGCATTTGAAGCTTCCCTCATACTCATCATTCTTTGAAGTAACCAACAGTGGCCCTCCTACCTTGCCATTCAATTGGTCAAGCTGAGAGTAGTTTCTGGAAGGTCAAAGCAGGAGTATAACTAACCCCCAGCAGCAAGCCAGAGCAGCATCAACTCCACCCTGGTGATCAGCAGTAGAGGATCTTGATAGCAGCCTGCTAGGAACACAGCCAGTTAAGGCCTACTTTGTAGGTCCCAACCAAAGAAGCAAAGATGGCACCAGCACCATCTGAGGCAGGAGACCAACTTCTGTGAAGGGCAGAGAACCCTAGACCTGGGATCCCAGTGACGATGCCTGTGACTGGTCTCAGGCGTAATGGATAGTGTGTGCGTGTGTGTGTGTGTGTAGGTGTGTATGAAAGGGTGTGTGTGTGCGCCTCTGGGTGTGTGCATGTGTGTGTGTGCGCGCGCGCGCAAAGCTGCATTTGCACCAGGATCCAACTTGTGTCCTTTAGTGTGCCTTTAAAAATATAAAACACCTGGGTAAAACACACTTAAAGGGATGTTAGTCAAAGTGTTCGGAAAGAGTAAGAGCAACAAGGGGTATGATCGGAATGCCTGGTTACTGTAGAATAATATCTGCGCCTTTTAATTTTATTTAACAGAATCCACAACTTCATTTAAATTTCTGTCAGATGTTCATGGCTTTCTGACGGAAAGTGTAATTAATTTAAAAATCAATCTGGTGATGCATTAAAATATTCACATTTTCCCTCTTTTATTATGTATAGCAGAAGGAAGCAGTTATTTGGTAAATGTTACACGTATTTGATGTAATAACCAGAATTGGCAGTTCTCATTCAAAATATCTGATGAACCAAGTTCAAAGTTGCTAACTGGTAAAAGTATAAATCATCTTAAGGTATCCTTTCTGTAAATAAAACATTAACTGATCACCTTAGTCGAAGTTCCAATGGTACATTAAAATGGGAAAACCAATACTTGGTTGCTTATTTCAATAAAATAAGGTAGATTAATATAGAAAATGAAAACATAATTCAATGGTTTTACTATTATAACTCCACAAACAGGTTGGTTTTGAAAACTTTGAAGCATAACATTTCTCGATATAAAGTACAGCTGCTAAATGAGAACGATTTAAAATTTATTGATTACCAGTCAATCTGCCAAGCCAATTAATATGGAAGGAGAAATTTAAATTCTATAGAAGAGTTAAAATTGATTCCCACTTATTCTCACTCTGCAGCTGAATATCCAAAAGAAATGTGCATGTACTTAGCACTTTTTATGCCCACTTGAGGCTATCCCAAAGCAACTATGGCTAATGAAGTAGCCTCGAAGTGTTGTAGCCAAAATGGACACTGTAACATGCCATGATAACTAAATGATCAAGGACCAGATCACCTTTCCTTGTTACAATTGTGTACGCAATAATGTAAGACATTCCTTATGACATATTATGTCTCATGTAAATTACTGTGTACACAAGCACAATCTCAGTAGCACATTTGAATGAACTAGACGTACCATGTTTGAGCTCACATCTCACTTGTGTTAGTTTGTATATTCTGCAATGGGCTTTATTGGAGATTATCTCAAAGAGTACACAGACCTTCACCTCACTACTGAAGGGGATGGTACACTGAAGAATTACAGCCTTCTAAAGTGACAGTCATTAAGGATGTCAAGTGACCACATGACTGCATTGGTAGGGTGAGTCTGAGAAGCTTATTATTAATTGGAGAAGTGAGGTACAGATGCAAGCATGGAAGAAAAAGCTGTTGCCTGCAAAACTTATTTTAAATAAAAAGAGAAGCTTAGGAACTGACCACTTGGTAGAAAGTACTAAATAGCAATCTGGTGCTAAGCCAGCAGCTTTGGGAACTTTGGTAGCTATGGGGTCATAAGGTGGCACAGCAAATAGAGCTGCTGCTTCACAGTTCCAGCAACCCAGGTTTAATCCTAACTTCCAATACCGCCTGTGTGGAGTTTGCACATTCGGAAAGATATGCAGGTTGGAAGGTTAATTGGTCACTCTAAATTGCCCCTAGTGTAGATGAAGGGTATAATCTGGGGTAAGTTAGTCAAAACATAAAGAGAATATGCTTGAGGGAAAATTATTGAGGAAATGGGGTTGGAAGGCTGCTGATTTTTGAGAGTTGGTATAGACTCGATGGGCCGAATGGCCTCCTTCTATGGTGCAAGGAAATATGACTTCGTGGGAAGCCAACCATTTGTATATAATGCTTGAATGAATATATTTTTTAGGGCAAATAACGTCATCAAAAATAGAGGTTGGAGTAAATTGTTCAGATTGAAGCCATACATGAACACAGGGTGATCCTGTTGGTAAATGTAGGGCCAGATATTTGACGTTGGAAAATAGTCAACGTTGTATTTAATAAAGAGGTGAATTGTAAAACCATTTCAAAACAGCACTACTGGAAATTATGGAAAGTTGTAAATTTGGAACCAGTAAATAGAGATCAAAAGTGACAATTAGCGATTACAGTCATTCTAAAAGATCTGTCCCTACATTGTAACTTTAGGTATGTTCTCAGATTATGCACTGTGAAATATGTTTGTGTGTGTATCAACTGAGGAGCTTATATGGACCAAATTACTAAACACATCAGATCTACTATTCTAATCAATTGAATGGGCATGTAAGATTGTTACACCCCTTGAAAAAATATGGTGGAATTTTGGCTAGCACAGTGTTAGGGTAAATTTAGTATACACTCAAATGGTAGGAGTTCCAGCATTGAGTGTGGGTCAAAGTAATTGGGAGTGCATGAAAGGGATCTGGCAGGAAACCCTGCTATGGTTGCAATGAGAATCATTTAGCACAAAAATATCATTTCAGAACATAACTTGCTTTCATTGTAGAAAGCAAGAGCACGTAGTCTCAATGTGCGGCTAAACTGAGTTAGCAAACCAAAGGAACCAGAAAGGAACCAAAGGAACCAAAAGAACCAGAAAAACACAAAAGGGAGGTTTTACTCCACTTTGAGGTACATGGGAAATGAGAGGACTGCACTTTAAGTAGTACATGTGCCTTGTGATAAAAAGATGATTTCAAGATTAAAGACTGACAATCGAGATACCTATATGAATATTGATACAGCTGCTGATTGCTGCATCATGGGAAGATATACATAATCAACCAAAGTTTAGTAAAATGGCATTAGCAAGAAATATGCTAAGAGAATGTATTATAGTGCAACTCTGAGAATAGTTGGACAAATGGAATGTGAAAACCTCCAATGGGAGAAAGTAAAGTCTACCGATTCTAGTGTCAGATAGTGCAAATCTGTGAAGGAAAGATTGGCTGCAAGAGTTTAGGATGGATTAAAAAAACATAATTAGTGTGAATCTAAATGAGTACATCACCGGAGTCATAGACTTCATCAGCAAGTGTGTAGAGGACTGTGTACCAAACAGGTCAATCCAGGTGTTCCCCAACTGGAAACCATGAATTGAGAGATCCACTCCCCACTGGTCTGTGGCGTTCAAATCGGGTGACTCTGATCTGTACAGGAAATTGAGGTATGACCTTCGCAAAACTATCAGGGATGCCAAGAGACAATACCAGTCCAAAATAGAGTCCCTGACCAAGCATCAGTTGTGGTGAGGCTTGCATGCTATAATGGGCTACAAAATGAAGTCAAACAGCATCACCAACAACAAAGTGTCCCTCCCCAATGAGGTCAATGCATTCTATGCTCATTTTGCACAGAAGGGAAATGAAATAAAACCACCTGTCCCCACAAACCTCCAACACACCTGTAACCTATAGTCACTATTGCAGATGTCAGATCAGCCTTCCTGAGTGTGAATCCATGGAAAGCATCTGGCCCGCTGTGTCCTCACAACCTGCACGCATCTGCTAGTGGGAATACTTGCAGATATTTTTAACCTCTCCCTGCTCCAATCTGAGGTTGCCACCTGCTTTAAGAAGATGACTATCATCCCAGTGCCAAAGAAAAATGTAACATGCCTCAATGACCACCGCCTGGTGGCTCTGACATTCACCATGGCTCTGACCATGTGCTTCGAGAGGTTGGTCATGGCACGCATTAACTCCAGCCTGACCCACTGCAATTTACCTACAGCTGGAACAGGTCCACAGCAGATGCCATCTCCATGGCCCTGCACTCATCTCAGGAACATCTGGATAACAAAGACATCTACATCAAATTCCTATTTATTGAATATAGCTCTACCTTCAATACCATAATTCCAATAAACATCTCCAAACTCCTAGACCTGGGACTCAGCACCTCACACTGCAACTGGGTCCTTGACTTCCTGACCAACAGACCACAATCAGTAAGGATAGTCAGCAACATCTCCAGCATGATTATTCTCAACACTGGTGCCCTGCTAGGTTGTGTCCTTCGCCCCTTACTTTACTCCTTATGCACTCACCACTGTGTAGCCAGCTTCTCCTCTAACTCCATCTACAAGTTCACAGATGACACCACTGCAGTGGGCTAGATCTCAAACAATGACAAGATGGAGTACAGGAAGGAGATAGAGAACATAGTGGCAATGCTGTCAAGACAACAACCTTTACCTCAATGTCAGCAAAACAAGAGCTGGTCATTGACTTCAGGAAGCGGGGTGGAGTACCTGCCCCTGTATGTATCAGTGGTGCTGAGGTGAAGATAGTTGACAGCTTCAAGTTCCCAGGTGTAAGGATCACTAATAGCTTGTCCTGGTCCAACGACATGGACACGATGGCCAGGAAAGCACACCAGTACTTCTATTTCTCCAGAAGGCGAAGGAAATTCAGCATTTTCCCATTGACCCTCACAAATTTTTATAGATGCACCAAAGAAAGCATCCAATCTGGATGCATTACAGCTTGATATGGCAACTGCTCTAAGACTGCAAGAAATTGCAGAGACTTGTGGCACAGCTCAGTCCATAATGAAAACCAGCCTCCCCTCCATTGACACTGTCTACACTTCCCATTGATTCAGGAAAGCAGCCAACATAATCAAAGACCCCTCCAACTCCAGTCATTCACTCTTTTCTCCCCTTCCATCGGGCAGAAGACACAAAAGCTTGAAAACACACACCATCAGGCTCGAGGACAGCTTCTATCCTGCTGTTATAAGACTCTTGAACAGCTCTTTTGTCTGATAAATAGGAATTCTTGATGTCCCAATCTACATCGTTGTGGCTCTTGCACCATATTTATCTCTCTGCACTGCACTTTCTCTGTAACAGTAACTGTAACACTATATTCTGCATTCTGTTATTGCCTTTCCCTCTGTATTACCTAGATATACTTATGTTTTGGAATGATCTGTATGGATGGCATCCAAAACAAAGTTTTTCCACTGTATCTCAGTATATATGACATAATAAAGCAATTATAAATACAACACAACCTAGTTTAAAAATCCTTTTGGAAGAACAAGAAAATATGTTTAGGATTCAAAAATGAAAGGTTAGATTGCATGGGATCCAGGGGGAGAAAGCGGATTGGATTCATAACTGGCTCAGTGATAGGAAGCAGAGGGTGATGGCCGAGGGTTGTTTCTCACACTGGAGGCCTGTATCTAGTGGTGTGTCACAGGGGTCGGTGCTGGGACCTTTGTTGTTTGTAATTTATATAAACGATTTGGATGTGAATGTACAAGGCATGATTAGTAAGTCTGCATATGATACTAAAATAGGTGCTGTTGTAGATAGTGTGGAAGGTTATGAAAAATTACAGGGGGATCTTCATCAGCTGGGTAAGTGGGCTGAGGATTGGCAAATGGCTTTCAATCCAGATTACTTGGAGGTCTGAACTACAAGGAGAGGTTGTGAATGAACTTTATTTCCTGGAACGTAGGAGATTGAGGGGTGACCTGATAGAGGTATTCAAGATCATGAGGGGCATAGACAGGATGAAGGCACATAATCTTTTACCCAGGGAGGGGGTGCTAAAAACAACAGGACATAGGTTTAAAATCAGAGGTGAGATATTTAAAAGGGACATCAGGGGCAGCTTCTTCACACAAAGGGTGATGTGTATTTGGAATGAGCTGCCAGAAATAGCGGATGAGGCAGGCACATCAACAACATTTAAAGCCATCTTGATAAGCACATGGATAGGAGAGGTTTAGAGGGCTATGGGCCAAACATGGCAGATGGGACTAGCTCACTGGGCAACACAGTCGGCATGGATGAGTTGGGTCAAATGGTCTGATTCCATGCTGTCTGACTCTATGAACATTAAAGGGGACCAAGTTTATACACATATTAAACCAAATACCAACTCAATGTAGTGTAAACCAAGACTGGAACCAAAGGTGTTGAAAGCTTGCCTAGAAGAGCTAAACAAACAGGAGTGACATGAGACACTGGTGAAGGTACCAGAGAATGATTGGGTGATATCCATCATGGTGATACCCAAGGTAGATAACATATTCAGCTCTGCAGAGATTAAAAGGTGACACTTAATAAAGTGGTGAATGATCAACAATGCCCTCTTCTCACGTCTCAAGATTAGTATGTGTAGTTGGCAGAGTCCAAGGTCTTTGCTAAGTTAGATCTCTCTATCATTTATGCCTAGATTAATGTGGTTGATGAAAGCCCATACAACTTGTTAATTTAATTCCTACCAGGGTTATATATATATGTATAACAATCTAATGTGTGGGACAAAATCATTTCAGGCAACAATGAATAAAATGCTGCAGGAACTTCAGCCTTGTTTGTGCAATCAACATAACACTATAACAACCACGGAGGAGGAAAACCTTCAGATACTTAAGGAAGTGTTCGGAAGACTTCATCAATAAAATGTCAAGCTTAACAAAAAGCAAATGTGTTTTTATGCTGTAGGAAGTGATTTATTTAGACCTGCAAGAGGATGGAAAACTGATTGCAGCAGTTAAAATGAAAGTTGAGGTATTCGTCATAGTCAGACAACAAACAAAAATAAAATCAGTGAGCTCTGGTCATTTCTAGATTTGATCCAATACTACATTGGCTTTCTACCACAGCTTGCCACAGTCTTGATTCCAATTGATCAACTATTAAACAAAGATGAATCATTAGTGGTAGGAATAGATCAGCAAAAGGCTGATGCAAGATAAGCAACAAAAATGGTTCCATTGAGCGAACTGTGACACCAAATTAGTGCTGAAGCTTGCTTGTCATGTTTCCAACTATGAAGTTGAGGCACTGATATGCAATGCTATGGATAGTGGCCAAGACATGCCCGTAGCTCACACATGCTGACCAAAAGTGAGAAATTCAGATAGTGAAGGAGGCATTGGTAATTACTTTTGGGGTTACAATCTTCCACCACTTCTTGCCAGAAAGACCATTCAAACAAGTGACTGATCACAAATCATTATTGGCTGTTCTGGGATCGTAGTCTGTGATTCCCATAATGCTGAAGTGGACCATTCTTCTCATTAGTATTTGTAAAACTGGCTGTGAACAGTTATTGTTACTTTATGACTGTCACCCTCAAAAGTTTGTATTATGTGCTTAACAGCTTTCTGGCTGCAAAGTTTATAGGAAGTTTTCAACAGCAGTCTGTGAAAAGCCCTTGAGTAGACACTTCCTTTGAACTGCTTGTGTCTCATCTGTATAAGCCTTATAACTTGCAATTTTCATTAGAGGTTAAGAAAATACTGAGCAGACAAACCTTATACAAACTAAATGCTTCTGTGGATTTCTAGTTTAGTCCGCCATACAAAAAAGCCACAACAAACAGAGATAACAGATGGCAGAAGACAATTCATTGTCACAGCAGTGAAAATCACGAGAGCCACTCAAAAGGACTCAATTTTCAGTCAGGATGGATGGATTCAGATACACGTCTGAAAGAAGATAAAATCATGTCAGCAGAGAAGCTGTGAATTGTTCCCAATGAAGGTTGCATAAAATGGGAACACAAAGTGGTGATACCAAGGAATTGCAAATCAAGATTATCGAAGAACTCTATGCAGAACACTTGGGTGCAAGATGGTTGTGGAGAATCTGTGAATTGGCCAGACATAGACAACGACATAGAAGATCCAGACAGTAGCTATATGTCAGAAATTCAGAAAACACTTCACCAGGTGCGGAACTGTTCTACAAGACCATTCCAATGGTTCGATATCGATTATTGTGAAAAAAAAGTGTTGACAACATTTTATTATTAATTGAAAGCCATTCGAGGTGCTAAAATTAGGGCACATAGGGTCTTGCACCATCACAGAATACACAACAGAGGAAGAAAGATCTACCTTTGTGAAACATGGATTACTGGAAGAGATTGTATCAGATAACAGTCCGCGTTAGATTGCTCCTGTTTGAAAATTTTATATAAAGCAATGGGAAAAGCCACATGGTAAAGGAGAAACATTATCATGGAATTTCAATGAAACATTCCCATGAAACATCATATTTCAACATTTCTTGTAAGCTATAGAACTCCACGCTCCACAACAAGTGGGGGGAAAGCTCATGACACCACCATTGTAGGCCGTATCTCAAACAGCGATGTCGGAGTACAGGAAGGAGATAGAGAGCTTAGTGGAATGGTGTCATGACAACAACCTTTCCCTCAATGTCAACAAAAGAGCTGGTCATAGACTTCAGGAAAGGGGGTGGTGTACATGCACCTGTCTACATCAACGGTGCTGAGGTCGAGAGGTTTGAGAGTTTCAAGTTCCTGGGAGTGAACATCACCAACAGCCTGTCCTGGTCAAATCATGTAGATGCCATGGCCAAGAAAGCTCACCAGCGCCTCTACTTCCTCAGGGGGCTAAAGAAATTCGGTATGTTCCCTTTGACACTCACCAACTTTTATCAATGCACCATAGAGAGCATCCTATCTGGATGCATCATGGCTTGGTACAGCAACTGCTCTGCCCAGGACCGCACGAAACTGCAGAGAGTTGTGGACACAGCCCAGCGCATCCGGACACCAGCCTCCCCTCCTTGGACTGTCTTTACGTCTCGCTGTCTTGGTGAAGCAGCCAGCATAATCAAAGACCCCAACCACCTGGGTCATTCTCTCTTCTCTCCTCTTCCATCGGGTAGAAGGTACAGGAGCCTGAGGGCACGTACCACCAGACTTAAGGACAGCTTCTACCCCACTGTGATAAGACTATTGAACGGTTCCCTTATACGGTGAAATGGACTATGACCTCACGATCTACCTTGTTGTGACCTGACACCTTATTGCACTGCACTTTCTCTGTAGCTGTGACACTTTACTCTGTACTGTTACTGTTTTTACCTGTACTACATCAATGCACTCTGTACTAACCCAATATAACTGCACTGTGTAATGAATTGACCTGTACGATCAATATGCAAGACAAGTTTTTCACTGTACCTCGGTACAAGTGACGATAATAAACCAATACCAATACATGGTGAGCCTTCTTCAGCCCATTTGGAATGAAAAGTAGGGGAGAGACAGCTAAAACAGAGAAAGTATCATAATACAAACCACAAGAAGGAGGTTCGTGTGCACAACGGAGTTTGTGTGCTGAGTCCTCCCAGCAGGTCAGAGATGATATGAGGATATGAGGTTTAGGGGAAGTACTGGAGATATTGGTTTGAAGAATTATTTCACAAGGGTTGGTGGATCTCACAAGGAAACACTGTGCTTCTGTTATTTCAGCCATCTTACTTCCAACCTACAAGATCCCACAAAATACCAGCCCATAAGGTTTATTTCACTGCTAGCATGAGGCACTCAACTCAATCTTCCCTTGCCCACAAATGAGGAACCATTTCCTATAGGCTTCCGGCACACTGATAGAGGTTGGCATCTAGATGGGACACAATCATTAAAATTTCTGAGAGCTCCCAAGGAGATCCCTGGATGGGTAGCCCAGGTGTCCCACCAGCTCCCCGTCAAAGTTAAAATTCATCCTACAGAGTGGAAACTGAGTGCTATCTCCTGGTGAAAAGAGACTGAGGGGAGGCATAATTATAAATGGATGTGGTTGTTGCTTCAAAATTACATGTTCCATCTTTATATTTCCACCTCATTGTGAGTTAAATTTACTCTTTATGATTGAAAAGCGAAACAGCCACTAGTACGTACAGGTATGCAGGAGGTAACAGACTGGCTGGAAAATTCATGGAATGGGATGGTTGAGTAACCATCCAGCCTGATAACGTTTGATGGTTACTCTAATGGAAATTAAAATTGGGTAGGATGTACCCCAACATTCTACATGATCATATTCGTTTGATGAGTTGGTTAGGTTCAAATCGTCCACCATAGAGATGTTTGGCACTTTGGAGTTTTTCTCAGTTCGAGTGCTCGAGTTCAAATACAGACTTGGAAGTTGTGAGATGCAAAACAGATTGACACTATCAGGAAGACACAATTACAGCGTATATTGTTTACTCATAAATGTGAACATCAAAATTTGTAATGATAAACACAGGCAGGAATTGCTTTCAGATGTGGAAAAAAAGGCTTGAATTAATATAGTTGTAAGCTACATAACCTCACCATCATGGGGGCTCAGCCTTATTTGATGATTTACTGGGGAACAAACAGCAGGGGTGGAGGAATGAGAGGAGTAGGTAAAGGAATAAGGCAAACTGAACAGCTTTCAATGACCAACTCACTTCAAAAGCAAAGCCACAATTATTCACTCAATAGAGCTTACATTCCCTCTTCCACTGACCATCACAGCAACTGTTGTATCACAATATCAACATAAAAACCAATGCAAAATTCATAATTCAAACCAATGTTATATATAGAAGCTTGACAAGCTGCATACAAAGTCAACTAAACATGTTCTTTCTTTCCTATAGTGGTAGATTTCTGCATCTCTTTACTCGTGAAGATAAAAAGAGGGATGAATTTGAGCACTTTGTGAATTTACATCTTCAATTTCTGGAGCTGGACTGTCAGGTGATTGGGAGAATCTGCTGACAACCTAGCTTAAATCCACACCAGGGCACTCACTAGGATGGACTCTGTCTTGACAAAGGAGCAAAGAAATACATTCCAATGTATTTGTTTCAGAACTTAGGTTTTCCACAATTTTGAAGCTGCACTTAATGTTTCAGAGCCAACTAAAAGGCTTTGAGTTTATCACAGACCCATTGCATTTCATCTAATGGGTTTAATTACTCAGAAAATGGCCTCCAAAGCATATCGTGAAGCACTTTAACAAGTTAACAGCCCAATATTTTAAGAATACAATTGCCAGCATCACTGAAGAGCTACTAGCTACATTTAATTGATCTCATGTCCAGTTAAGATGGGTGCAATAATGCCAATTTATGAGCAGGTCACTGTTTGAGCAAGTTGAACAGAAGGGATTAACAAAGGAACTAATTTCTGGCTTATATTCATAACCTTTTATGAAGACCAAACATAAATATCAGGAGGGCCTAAACCAAATTTAACCTCAGGAATACTTGTTCCAGACTGGTTCAGAAAAAGACTCTTGCAACTGACGAAGTCCAGTTATTGTAAACTGATATACTGATACTTTCTTAATTATCTACCAACATGAAACTCTCACAAATAAATTATTGAAAGACAAACAGAACTGCAAGCAGGGTAGTCTGAGGTGCGGATGGATAGACAAATTGAGTACCTTTTTGGCTATAATGTGGAACTATATTGTGGAACTACCACATTTAACACCAATCTTTAATGTAATAAAACCAGAATTAGGCACATTTTGAGTTGAATATGGTCAATTATTGTCCCTTTTGTGAATCTCTACCTCTTTTATCATATAACTGGCAGTTGTCCCCACAGCATCCTTGGCTGCATGCTTTAGAAGTCTTTGCTGGAATCCCTAGCTTCTCCAAATCTCAATCCCCCTTTAAAAGCTTCCTAAACACCTGCTTTATTCACCAGCCTCTTGGCCACTCCATACAATATCTATCTCCTTTGTTTTTGCTCAGTATCCATTTTACACCTCAGAGATTCACCTGGGATTTTTAAAATTCTATTGAACATGCTGTGTAAATGCAAATAATTTTCCTACAGATAGTAAAACTATCTGGATTGCTTCATGATCAAAGGGGGAAAGTGATGTCAAAATGATGAACTATCTTTGGCACAGCCGGAAACAATGATGCATATTTAAAAGTGAATAAAGAAATTAGTTCTCTTGGAAGACTTGTCACACCCATGAATCCAGTTTTCTGGGCTCTCAGTTAAGAAGTAACTGCATAATTTGTCTCCTGATCAGTTCCATTCAATACCACAACAAATGAGGCATGACAAATTAATCAGCAACCACCTGGTTCTGCAACAAGTCAATGGAGGGTCAATAGATCCAATAGAGCTTTACTACCTTGAATATAACCATGTGCTGATTTTACTCAAACTTTCTTGGCAGCCGTGCCAAGTGGATTAGAAATGACAAACTCTATAATGCCACATATTGAGAATCTTGAGTTTTAGAACAAAATCTCAAGTTCGTGAACTTTCCAAACCACATTTTTTAAAATTGTGGATACTGTTTCATTGAATGCATCAAAGAAAATCCACTATGATCTCTTAATCTTCATTCAATTGTGGTTTATAAGAATTGCTACTTAAGGATTTTTCTCTCTTGCACTGAAAGCAGAGTGTCATACTGGGATATGATGTTTTGCCAAATGGTCATTTCTCATCGATTTGTCAAAGCCGTCAATGCCAAGAGGCTATTTTACCAAAAAAACATCATAGCTCAAATCAACCTTGCCCTCACTCTGCATCAATAATACATATTTTCAGTAGTGGTTACTGGAGAGCAATTAGGAGTAGATACATGAGATGATCAATTTTACTCTTTAGCCTGGGTGCATTAATTAGTGCTCTGTAATCAAGACACAAGATCAGCACAGATCAGATCTGTTTCTGTTGCATCTGACTCTGAACGCCAAACAGTTTAAGAATATTAATATATGTTATATTTAGAAGATCCATAGAAACAAAAGTTTTCCACATCAGTTTTGGTGATGAAAACAGCTGCAAGGACATCAACATGTGGAAGTTATTCAGAATGCAACCGGCAAGATAATTAATTCACCTGGAAATATATTTGATACATAAAGTATTCCTTATACATATGATTACAGTGGAAATCTGTGAAAGAATGTAGACTGGGATTGGACTATCTGCGAACTAGAAGTTATTCAGGAAAAGGAACCTTTAAGTAACTTGTGTTGGTTGGAAAGTCCCTCTGTGAATCAGCTTGCTGCAAGAGAGTCCACAGGAAACATGTATATTCGGGATCCTTCACATGGCTTGGTACCAGCTTTGAAGAGCTGCATTTACTCTCTGCATATGAATAAAGCCATTTCAACATTATGCTGATTTGGATCTTGTCTACCAGACCAGAAGAATGCTAAATTAGAATAAGCTTCTAAAAAGAGGAAATTTCTCTTTTGCCTATGCACATTGACAAAGTGATGTACATTACATCTGACAACAGCACAGAATTATTCTTCATGCTCACAAACATTGTGGTTTAAATCGTAGCACTTTTTGAAACATATGACCTTCCACAGGAAAGCTATTACCATCAATATGTATTTTTTGCAACAAATTTATTTCAGAATAACCAGCATGCACCTTCCCTAAAAGCTTCAACAAACAAAATGTTATATCAAGATAAAGATTGCATGCAGTCAAAATGCAAAGCAATTGTTGTAGACTACTTACCGTCTCCACAGCAAATCCTTAGAATTAATTTATAATGTAACAACTCAGTGGTAAAAAAAACTGCTTTGCTGAATTCTAGATTCTGATGTACCAGTTTTATACTTACAGGGAGCATTTTATGTGCAACAAATATTGTACACCCATTCTTAAAAATTATTCTTTTAACCTTGGTGTATGCCATACTTTAGTTGTGGAGGTTTAAGATTAATCTATGTATTTCAATAGCTCCATTTAATAAACAGGAATAACATTGATCTTGGGAAATGAATGCAACCAACAGTAAATGGGCCAAAAAGATAGTCTGGGTAGACTTTAAACTTTAAACTTTACAGTGTGGTAACAGGCCCTTCTGGCCCAACGAGTCCACGCCGCCCATTTTTTAAACCCAAGTTAACCTACCCGTACATCTTTGGAATGTGGGAGGAAACCGGAGCTCCCGAAGGAAACCCACGCAGACATGGGAGAACGTACAAACTCCTTATAGACAGCGACAGGAATCGAACCCCGATCGCTGGCACTGTAATAGCGTCGCGCTAACCACTACGCTACCGTGCCGCCATTGGGCTGCAACCTATATGATCAGGATCACGTCTCTGATGGGGACAGAAGCAGCCTGCCTTTGAGCCTTTCCCATGCTGTTATATCTCTTAAAATTATTTTTTTTTTGAAAGGGACATACAGGTAATGTCTATGATGCAAATGTTCCCTTTGGAACTGGATTTCCAATCAGCCAATTGTCAAAATAAAATTAAATTGATTTTCTGGAGTGCTCCTCTTGGCTCCATTTAAATACTCCAGGCTTCCGCTGTCAACCTGACTACATCCAAGTTCTGCACCGCTTCCTCTCTCCTCCAAGGACTACGCTACGAGCCCATGCCAGTGCTGAGGCTGAAAATCTGAAGGTTGAAGCGACATGGCTACTTAAGTGCCCAGTTTGCCTCACAAATTTACCTGAAGCCAAGCACTTAAAATCACTTCTCTTCTTCAATAAAATAGTATTTGTTCCACATTAGTTTCCCAAAGGACAAAATCAACTTCACTTTGTCTCAGATTTTACTTACTTCATCTTAAACTGCATTCCTTGAAATAATTAAAAGTTAAATGTAATAGATTTAAATATATAATAAACTGTTGCTATTCTTTGCATGTGAGGGCATAATAAAACATTGGGTTGTATTTCATTCTGAGCAAGGAAAGGCTGGCTTTCACTGTTCATTCTGCAAACAGTTGCCTGAAGAACTTTACTGTGCTTGTCAGTGTACACTTGTACCCAACTTAGTGCTACCCGCAGAGCGATAATACCTTATAGTGCATTGCCCCACCAACAAATCACCCATGGCTCAGTGTGGAAAAGTTGGCTATGTGTGATGATCTTGGGTGGGCAAGGACAATGGTGCTGCCACTCATTGCTGGGATGTTGGGCTCAGGCCCGCAGCCTGGCTGGCACTTCGTGGGACATTGCTGGGGACCAGAAGCACAGTCTCTCTCTTCAGCTTGTTTTGGATCTGACAGAAGCTGCTGTCTCCTTTCTCTATTTTTGCTTAAACATCTCTCCCTAGCCCAAGGGGCTTGAGAGAGCTCACACAATATGCCCAACAACAGCCCTCACAGGGAGCTTCACCACATCAAACCATGAGTGATTCACTGCTGGATTTGAGCTGGGTTCCTGGAACAGCAGTACCAGCAATGGGAAAGGCAGAGATTCACAGCAGGTTTCCAGCAGTGCAGTAGCTACAGGTGAATGCAGGGGTTTGTGCCAGGTTCCTGGCACAGCAGGGCTGTCACTCTGTTTTCTCTTTCCACAGAAACTGCCTGACCTGCTGAGTGTTCACAGCATTTTCTGTTCTTATTTTAGAGCTGTAACTCATCTCTCTATATGCAATGCTATAATAACCCTTTTAGCACTAATTCCATTAGCACTTTTGTTCCTGACAATGCATCCTGAGCATTAAGGTACCAGTGTATTTTTAACTTTCCACAGATGTGATCCAATGTGACACCACATCAGAATATCTGTGGCAAGTATGAGTAAGTAGAGCAGGCAAGAGACTCTTCAACATCTCAGACTGAAGAAGCTTTATTGAAAAACCCAGACTATAAAGCAGGAATAGAAACACAGAAAACTGGAGCAGGAGTAGGCACTTCAGGCTTGCTCCATCATTCAATATGATCATGGCTGTCTTTTCAATTTACTATACTGTTCCCATTGTCTCCTTGCATCACATGATCTCTTAAGCATTAAGTAATATGTCAACCTCCTTCTTGATTATATTTAATAACTTGGCTTCCACTGCCTACTGTGCCCTCTAGTTCTAGGTTCCCCTGCCCGAGAAAAAAGACTCTGAATATTTATCTTTTTCGGGTCGTTTCGGTGGACTTCGGAGCAGCTAAGTCTTTTTTTCTCTAATCAGGAATAGCGGGGCAAGACTGCGCAGGCGCGTGACGTAAGCGGTTAGCGCGTGGGCAGTTTAAAAAGAAAACCACCATATCCAGCGGGCAGCATTCGGAGCGGGCAGTGGAGTGAGAGGAAGCAGAGTGATTGGGCTTTGGCTCAAGGGGCTTAGGCGTAAAGGGGCAAGGCGGGTGAGTAGCTGGTAGGTAAAGGTAAAGTTTACCTGTTACCTGTTATTGTTATAAATTTTAAGTAGGATAAAACTAGGTAGGAAAAGAATTAGTTCAGATGGAAGACATGGTGATGTGCAGCAGCTGCTTGATAGGGGAGCTAGTGGACCCTGCTGGGGCGCACGGTGACCACTTCTGCAGTAAGTGCTGGAGGCTGATGGAACTTCAGCTCAGAATTGATGAGCTGGAGTCACAGCTTCAAACACAGTGAAGCATCAGGGAGGGAGAGAGTTATGTAGATACTGTGCATCGGGAGACAGTCACCCCGCCTTAGAGCAGGTACTTCTAGGGTCCAGGAAGTAGATAGAAGGGTGACTGTCAGGGGAGAGAAAAAGTAAAAGAAAGAGAACAGGCAGATAGAGCAGAGGACCCCAGAGGCTGTTCCCCTAAGTAACAGGTTTTCCGCTTTGGAAGCCGTTGAGGGGGATGACCTGCAGGGATCAAGCAGCAGTAGCCAGGTCTCTGGCACTGGGACTGGTCCTGCTGCTCAGAAGGGAAGGGAGGAGAAGAGGAGGGCAGTAGTGATAGGGGCCTCGATAGTCAGGGAAACAGATAGGAGGTTCTGTGGCAGTGAGCATGATTCCCAGATGGTATGTTGCCTCCCAGGTGCCAGGGTCCGGAATGTCTCTGATCGGGTCCACAGGATTCTTGAGCGGGAGGGAGAACAGCCAGAAGTCGTGGTACATGTTGGTACCAACGACATAGGTAGGAAGAGGGATGAGGTCCTGAAAAGTGAGTTTATGGAGCTAGGCAGAAGGCTAAAGAACAGGACCTCAAGGGTAGCAATCTCAGGATTGCTGCCAGTGCCACGTGATAGTGAAGGTAGGAATAGGAGGAGATGGCAGATGAATGTGTGGCTGAGCAGTTGGTGCAGGAGGGAAGGTTTTAGATTTTGGATCATTGGGATCTCTTCTGGGGAAGGTGGGACCTGTACAGAGAGAACGGGTTACACCTGAACCCGAGAGGGGCCAATATCCTTGCAGGCAGGTTTGCTAGGGTGGTTCGGGAGGGTTTAAACTAGTTTGCAAGGGGGATGGGAACCAGGGGGGTAGGTCAGAGGAAGAAGTGGATGTGGAAAAGTCAGATCTAACATGTAGAGAGGTTTTGAGGAAGTAGAAGCAGAGTACAGAGTATAAAAATAGTAAGGTGGATGGGCTAAAGTGCATTTACTTAAATACAAGTAGTATCAGGAATAAGGGTCATGAACTGAGAGCTTAGATAAGTACATGGGACTATGATATTGTGGCTCTTGCAGAGACTTGGCTGTCACCAGGGCAGGAATGGGTATTGAATATTCCTGGATTTCAGTGTTTTAAAAGGGATGGGGGGTGGTGGGGGGTGGCGTTACTGGTCAGGGATACTATTATAGCTGCAGAAAGGATGGATAATGTAGAAGGATCCTCTCTAGAGTCAGTATGGGTGGAAGTTAGGAACAAGAAAGGAGCACTTACTCTACTGGGAGTATTCTATAGGCCCCCCGGTAGCAGCAGGGACACTGAGGAGCAGATTGGGAGGCAGATTTTGGAAAGGTGCAAGAATAACAGGGTTGTTATCATGGGAGACTTCAACTTCCCAAATATAGATTGGCACCTGCTTAGTGCCAAAGGTTTAGATGGGGCAGAGTTTGTTGAGGGTGTCCAGGACGGATTCCTGTCACAGTATGTTGACAGGCCGACTAGAGGTAATGCCATATTAGATCTAGTATTTGGTAATGAACTGGGTCAGGTGACAGATCTCTCAGTGGGTGAGCATTTGGGGGACAGTAACCACTGCTCCCTAACCTTTAGCATTGTCATGGACAAGGATAGGAGCAAAGAGGACGGGAAGATATTTAATTGGGGAAGAGCAAATTATGAGGCTATAAGGCCAGAACTTGAGAGTGTAAATTGGGATGACATTTTTGAAGGGAAATGTACTATGGAGATGTGGTCGTTATTCAGGGATCTCTTGCAGGATATTAGGGATAAATTTGTCCCGGTGAGGCAGAGAAAGAATGGCAGGGTGAAGGAACCATGGGTGACAAGAGAGGTGGAACAACTAGTTAGGAAGAAGAAGGCAGCATATATAAGGTGTAAGCAGCAAGGATCAGATAGGGCTCATGAAGAATATAGGGTAGCAAGGAGGGAACATAAGATGGGGCTGAGGAGAGTGAGAAGGGGGCATGAAAAGGCTTTGGTGAGTAGGGTTAAGGAGAATCCCAAGGCTTTTCTCATGCACGTGAAGTGCAGAAGGATGATGAGCGTAAAGGTACGACCGATTCGAGACAGAGGTGGGAAGATGTGCCTGGAAGCTGTGGAAGTGGGTGAGGTTCTCAATGAATACTTCTCAGTATTCACCAAGAAGAGGGGCCTTGATGATGCTGAGGACAGTGTTGGTAAGGTTAATGTTCTAGAGCATGTAGATATCAAGAGAGAGGATGTGTTGGAGCTGTTAGAAAATATTAGAACAGATAAATCCCCGGGGCCTGACGGAATATTCCCCAGGCTGCTCTGCGAGGTGAGGGAGGAGATTGCTGAACCATTGGAGGGTGGCAAGTGTTGTCCCCTTATTCAAAAAAGGTAGTAGGGATAGTCCAGGGAATTACAGACCAGTGAGCCTTACGTCTGTGGTGGGCAAGCTGTTGGAAAGGATTCTAAGAGATAGGATCTATGAGCATTTGGAGAAACATGGACTGATTAGGGACAGCCAGCATGGCTTTGTGAAGGGAAGATCTTGCCTCACAAGCCTGATAGGGTTCTTTGAGGAGGTGACCAGGAAGATTGATGAGGGTAGTGCAGTAGATGTGGTCTACATGGATTTTAGTAAGGCGTTTGACAAGGTTCCACATGGTAGGATTCTTCAGAAGGTCAGAGGGCAAAGGATCCAAGGAGGCTTGGCTGTGTGGATTCAGAATTGGCTTGCCTGCAGAAAGCAGAGGGTTGTGGTGGAGGGAGTGCATTCATGTTGGAGGGCTGTGACTAGTGGTGTCCCACAAGGATTGGTTCTGGGACCTCTACTTTTTGTGATATTTATTAATGACTTGGATAAGGGGGTAGAAGAGTGGTTTGGCAAGTTTGCAGATGACACAAAGGTTGGTGGTATAGTGGATAGTGTAGGGGATTGTCGAAGATTGCAGAGGGACATTGATAGGATGCAGAGCTGGGCTGAGAAGTTGCAGATGGAGTTCAATCCGGAGAAGTGTGAGGTGGTACACTTTGGAAGGATAAACTCCAAGGCAGAGTACAAGGTAAATGGCAGGATTCTAGGTAGTGTGGAGGAGCAGAGGGATCTGGGGGTCCATATCCACAGATCCCTGAAAGTTGCTTCACAGGTGGATAGGGTAGTTAAGAAAGCTTATGGGATGTTAGCTTTCATAAATCTTGGGATCGAGTTTAAGAGCTGCGAGGTAATGATGCAGCTCTACAAAACTCTGGTTAGACCACACTTGGAGTACTGTGTCCAGTTCTGGTCGTCTCATTATAGGAAGGATGTGGAAGCGCTGGAAAGGATACAGAGGAGATTTACCAGGATGCTGCCTGGATTAGAGAGTATGGATTATGGGGAGAGACTAAGGGAGCTAGGGCTTTACTCTTTGGAGAGGAGGAGGATGAGGGGAGACATGATAGAGGTATACAGAATATTAAGAGAAATAGATAGAGTAGACAGCCAGTGCCTCTTTCCCAGGGCACCATTGCTCAATACAAGAGGGCATGGCTTTAAAGTAATGGGTGGGAAGTTCAAGGATATCAGAGGAAGGTTTTTCACGCAGAGAGTGGTTGGTGCATGGAATGCGCTGCCTGGGGTAGTGGTGGAGGCAGATACGTTGGTCAAGTTCAAGAAATTGTTAGATAAGCATATGGAAGAATTTAAAATAGGGGGATATGTTGGGGGAAGGGGGTTAGATAGTCTTAGGCGTGGTTTAAATGTTGGCACAACATGGTGGGCCGAAGGGCCTCTATTGTGCTGTATTGTTCTGTATTGTTCTATGGTTCTATATCTATGCCACTCATAATTTTATAAACTTCTATAAGGTCACCCTTCAGCATCCTATGTTCCAAATTAAACCCACCCTATCCAATCTCTCCTGATAATTACATCCTCCATTCTAGCCAACATCCTAGTGAAACTCTTCTGCACTCTCTCTATTGCTACCACATCCTTCCTGTAGTGTGGCAACCAAAACGGTACACAATACTCCAAGTGCAATCTAATCAATGTTCTGTACAACTGCAACATGATGTCCTAACATTTTAACTCAATGCCTCAGCCTATGAAGACAAGCATATCAAATACCTTCTTCACTACCCTATCCACCTGTGTTGCCTCAAGGTCCCTCTGTTCCCCTGCATCTAATCTATTTTACTCCTGTCAGAATTTCATAGAATTCTATCAAATCCCCTCATTCATCTATCTTTCAGTGAATGTTGGGCAAATTAACCTAATCTGTCCTCAAATATCTGTCCCGTCTTCCCAGTAATCAGTCCAGTACACCTTTTTATAAGTCCACGCTGACTTTGACCAATTATTAAGAAAAAAGAAGAAATACAAATTGCATTTAAATTACATTTAAATCAGTGCACATGCAATCAAATTAAAACTGGGATCAAGAGAGAGAGAGAGGCACACACACAAAATGGTAAATCAGGAAAACTAAAATAAACATTTTTAAATATCTACAAGATTAATTTTCTGCCAAGGATTGTAACTCCATACATTCTAAAATTATTTTACTCCAGGATCTGAAAAGTTGTATAGAGGTATTACC
Source organism: Pristis pectinata (assembly GCF_009764475.1). NCBI lineage: Eukaryota > Metazoa > Chordata > Chondrichthyes > Rhinopristiformes > Pristidae > Pristis > Pristis pectinata. The sequence continues at coordinate 106,125,996 of NC_067405.1, read as the reverse complement.
ACTTATTAGTTCATAAAATTATTCAATAATTTGTGAGTCATGTCCAATCATTTTCACCTGCCAGAGATTGATGGACTTTTTTTTTGGATATTAATGAAATCATGGGATTAGTGCAGCAAGTAGTGCCAACAAAATCATTATCTACAATATTATTGAATGGCAGAGCAGGCATGAGGAGCTGAATGGCAGAGCAGGCATGAGGAGCTAAATGGCCTACTCAAGCTTCTAGTTCTTAGAAGCTAATTGCCAAACTGTTGATAATCTGATGGAATACAAACGATGCAAAAACATTGTGTTCTATTCCCAAATTTTTGAAGCAAGACCATAATAAATATTTCATGCAGTTCCAAAAAGATCACTTATTTCAGCATTTCACTGAGCACATGCAAACAACTTTATTATAATAAACTGAAAGTACCAGGTGGTAGCTGCTCAAATTTTCTGTATTATAATAATATACAAAAGAAAATGGAACTTGAAATGTATGAGGAAGGCTAATATGATACACAACACTTAGTGGATATGTAGTTACTGACATTCATTCTCTCTTCATTCTAATGGGAATCCTTCACATTTATAGGAGTAATTTACACATGGTTCTTAACTGGAATTGAAATTGATCCAATATTTGATTAAAAGATGTGGAAACAATAAGGAAAAGCAATAGATGGATCATAATTTGTGCATAGTTAAATGACTGAACAGATTTTAAATAAACTCCTTCTACAGGCACACAATCACTACTGTCATACTGGCATCCAGGGGATTTCACTGGGCCAATTTATTACTGACAAAGAGTATCCCAAGGAGTTTATGGGAAAGCATACTGTTACCATGTAATTCACGGTATGATTTACCTTTGGAACATAAAAGAAATCTTGTTGAAGAGGTAAATTCAATAATATAAAGCCACAAAACAGAATTAACCATTAACAGCCACACATCAGAACCATTGAATAACTCAGCTGAGCAGTCTAGCATAGTTATGCAACAATATTCACAATAGGGAGCTCAGCGGGTATTTAATACTATTATGCAATGGAAGAAAAATAAGTAGTTCAGTGAAACAGTGTAGCAAAATCTTAGAACTTATAGCAAGTAGTTTAGTGGGGCCACCAAGTTATATAATAAATTGTATATTAAGCAAATTAGGGTCTTAAATTCACTTACTCCTCAAATTTGGTATGATATTGCAGGTGCATCAGAAAAAGAAACTCAACAACCAAACAAATTTTACCTTCAGACCCCATCATCATAATTCTAACAAGGTGTAAAAAATAATTATTGGGCTTATTAGAGATGCTCCCTCATTTCCTTACTAATTTTGCCAGAAATCAGGCCCACCATAAGTCTGGCAGAAGGTGGTGAGGGGGAATGTTCTGGCAAAAGTTAAATTTGTTATGTAGAACATAGAGGAGCATTTCTGTTTGTTTTGAATCTATACAAATTAAAATTTAGTGAAATGCTGAGCATTTTTGAGAACTTTCCAATGGTCCCTTTAAGGATTATAGTTTAATTAGTTTTTCACCCAAATGTATGAACTGGAGCTTTGTATTGACTTGGTTCAGTAGGACCCATCAACTACATTTGTTGCTTGTATTCTCCCCTGTCGCTTGCTTGCCAGATTCACATTGGTAAAGCTGAACCTTTTGGCTGAGAGCCACCTGCACTCAAATGACAAGGCTTTGTGTGACACCACTGCCCTGTGCAGTGTGATTGGGTCACATGGGTGGCTCAGAACAAGCCCCACCCATAAAATTGCTTAACAAACTTTTGACAGACAGCAACACTTTGGCTTTTGACAAATCTTGTTGCTGACATTCTAACCCAGTGCAGATCCATGAGCAGATTCCCTGAAGTGCTGGAGAATTTCAGCAAGTTCATGCTCCACCACTGTACCAAACACGTAGTTGGGTAGTTTTGTGTAACCCAGTCAAGACTTCAGTGCAACGTTTAACATTGGTATATAATAAATACTATTGCATGTGAATTTGGCCAATTAATAACATCTGAGAATGTCCTGGGTTCAACATGCATTTCAGGGATTGGAGTACAAAGTAAGGCTGCTGCTCCAGTGTCATTGTGAGAAATGGTTATGCTAGCAAAGCTGCTGTCTTTGGTGTGAAACTTTAAACTATTGACTTGTCTACCTTTTCAGGTGGATGTAAAAGATCCTTTGGACAACTCAAAAATAGAAGCAATGTTTTGCTAGTATCCTGACCTCTTAAACCAAATTATTTGGTTGTCTGTTCTATTGCTATTTGATGGATTTTCTTCCTTTTGTCACATTTCCTGCATGTAACAGGGACTACATTTCAAAAGTAGCTGGCCATAAAGCACTTAGATTATTAAAATAAACAATATAAATCCAATATTTCATTCTTCTTTAAAACATAAATAGAAATTATAGTAAAAAAAAACAATCTGTGGGCACACTTGATGGAGATACACTATACAATCTGTAGTAAGCATCTAATTGGGGCAGTTTGGTATATTTACACAACAGAATTCACAGTTATGGGCTCAATGGTGCAGATATCATAGTCACATACAAGAATTTGTTGTACTAAACTGGATGCATCAATATTGTAGATTAAGGAACTCCATTGAGTAGCATATAATTTCCATACAATAATACTCATTGCAGGAATTCAATGACTTCAGATGAAGCCCAAGGTTAGTTCTGGATTCTCATATGACCTATTAGATAACAACTGTTTCCAGTTCACTTTTAGGACATGTTATTGAATAAACAGGAGTATTTTAAAGGAAAATTTCCCTAAAACTGGGATAACAGAGTGATTCTTTTTCCATTTCTTACAGCTGCTTCTATTAACAAGCTTCTATCATGGATAGTGTGAAATGTCACTGTGCTGTACTCCACCAATAGAGCTTAGAGGCAGAATTGGAATCCTCTCCTTTTTCATCAACCAAACTTATTTCATTTAAATTCAGAAAGCTTCTTTGACGCTCAATAATATAACAAAATAATTGAAAAAAATCAATTTGGTGCTTCACCAAAGTAGTACAATAATTTTTTTCTATCTTGCAAATTTTCAACAAATTAAAAACCAGATTGCAAGATCTAGATTCTGCCAAGAAGTAACAGAAACAGCTGCAATTTATTTTATATCCTGTTCACTGAAGCACTAATCTAATGTGAATACATCATGTAGAAATGGATGATCCCCTGACCCATACTACAATCAAACAACTGCTGTAGCATATTCTGTCTTTTCAGCTCCAACCATTACCTTAATTATATGTTACTATGTAACAAACCATTTATAATAAGCAACACTTTCGTCAAATATGTGGCAATCTGACCTTTAGTGTCCTTGAAGTAAACTATGATGTAATTTCAATCACAATTCTAATTTTTTTATACACTGTATACACACAGTGCTCTTCTTACATATGGGTATGTACTTTGCTTGTTATAAATAATGCAATACCATGCCAGAGTTTGAAAACAAAATACTTAGTTTCACATATTGCACTAAAATTATCCAGCAATAATTTTCCATGAAGATTAATTATTAAAACCATTTTCCTATCTATAAATATGGGTTTCTTGCCTTGAAGCAAATGCAAAATGTCCTTTGAGATATTTTAATCATATCTATGAGACGGTAATGCCAAGTAATCCACAATGGAGCATAAATTATGTGTTCGCTCTGACTGAGCAAAAAAGCACCAAACTGGAAATGGTGCTAGTGTGGTCCACTATCAAGTTTTGAGGAACAGTAAGCAGAAACAAAACTGAATAGCAATTCTTTTCAAGAAAGAGACAAGATAAATAAAACTTAGGAAGGAACAATAACCCATTTTTTATGTATGAACACTCAAGAGGCCTGATCAGCACTGATTTTCCTCTAACTTTTAACCTTTAGGCTGGCTTTTTCTTAGGTTGGTCATGAGCCTTGAGATGTTTTTCTCTATAAAAAATGATAAATAAATTGAACTTTTCAGTTGTTGAACGAGAATTCATCACTGAGTTTTTGTGTAATATTCAAGGTGAATAGAAGAAAAACGTGAACCAAGGACATAGGCCAACTGCTACCCATGTGAAGCGGAAACCTCTGGGAGAGATGGTAGCCATATTTTTTCCTGTTGTCATCTGGAAAGCCATCCATCTTCTTCATGGTGGGTCTTTAAGGCTGGCAAGAAATGGGATGGGATGGCTCATGTCCAGTGCAGGAACATGGATGGCAGGGCCCTTATCAAGTGTCACTGAATCGATTATTTATTTGCACAATAGATGTAGTGAGAGTACAAGTCCCATAGATGGGTACGTCAATGGATTTGACCTATTTTACAGTGCAATGTTTAGTAGTAGCAAGGGCTACATATTCCCAAGTTACATCCTCCTGTTCTGCTTGCACGACTTGGTGCTGATTTTTGTTCTTACAGTAATTAAAAATAATTTTGGAATTATTGATTTTTTTCACTTCCTCTTTCAAAAGGTTTGCAGGACTTTTCCTGAACCCACAGTATTAATCCTGGAGTCATTATTCTTGGTTGACTAAGAGCAAAGGAAATGATGGCTAATGCTAAATAAATGGATCAGTTTTAATTACAGTGAAATGTCTTTTCTATAAGATCACCTGATGCCAGGCTCACAACACCAATCTGTGATGATGTGAATACCAATATATGCTGGAAATATTCAACAGGTCATGCAGCATGGAGAGCAACATAATTATCATTTCAGGTCAATCACTTGATCTTCTGAGTTTTTCCAGTATTCTCTGCTTTCATTTCATATTTTCAGCATCTGCAGCTTTTTTTTTGCTTTTTGAACTTATTAGCATATATCACTTGCTGTTGAGTCCATCCACAGATTACACTTTGATGTTAGTTGGAAGAGATGCTGGAAGGAAGCCTATCTAATAAATTGACCTGCCTTAGAATCAGAATGCCTCATAGTTTTTATTCATATGTACACTGTTGCTTCTTTAAGATGGCAAAAGTGATATTCCCAAACAGAGTAGTTTCCAGTTGTGCTCATTGCTGTATGATGCTCTACCCGTTGTGGCACTCCATAAACCATTACGTCGCAATGCTACTTTGGAGATCTGCATAATAGATACCTCTTAATACTTAACTAGGCTTTATGATAGCAAGGAAAAATTCAAATCATATCCAATTTTCTCACAGTAATACTTTCAACTTCAATTTTGTGATCTGTCATATCAAAACATTCACAATGATTACATCAGAACATACACATTGATTTAGGTGGCTTTTAATTGTTGAGGCTACTTACCTGAAAGCAACCATGGTGGGGGACAGGGTGGTGAGAAGGTTGGCTGTGTGATAACTATAGATAATTTAGGATCTTGCACCCAGCTGAGAACTCTTCTTCCATGTGAGGAAAACTTAATTCATTCATTATGGACTCTCCCCAACACGTATTGCAAGCTGCTCTCTGCAGATCCATTCATTACTTCTATATCAATGCACTATGTAATGAATTGATCTGTACGATCGGTATGCAAGACAAGTTTTTCACCATACCTCGGTACATGTGACAATAATAAACCAATTCCAATCTCTGACAGATGAGGCTACACTAGTATTTATTTAGTTGGATCTTCTGCTGCATTTGATAAGTTAGATTGCTTGTGGCTTTTGCCTGGTTTTGTTATCGTTCAAAAATTGAAGCGGTTTATTTTTGGAGATGCAGAAAAATCACAGCTTGTGTACAAAGTTACAAAAGTTACTTTGTCAGATGGTTTTGCTGATCTGCCTTTGGGCCAGGAGTTTGAGGAGGAGGTAGAACATACAGTCAGCACAGAGAAATACAGTTCCTGCCGAGAAGGTAGCATACAGGAGACCTCATTAATGTTCAGGACCAGAACTTCCACACTCAGGGGCAATTAGGATTTTGCAGGTGATGTTAGCAACATGGCTATGCATTGTTTCAATAGGTAGGTGAAAGGTGCATTTTTTCACTAAGCATAACAAATGGCAGCAAAGCAAGAACAGAGAGTCTGGGGCTTGCCAGGACATCAAGCTTTGCCCAGTTGCAGGGCATAATTGACTGCACTCGCAGAACCTTACATACTCCACAGCGTCAACAAGAAAGGCTTTCATTCATTAAAAGCCCAATTGGTGACTCAACAGGCAATGTATCATGAATATCTGTGTGGTTTCCTGGCAGTTCTCCCAATTCTTTGTTGCAGTGTGAATCCTGAATACTCAGCTCTTTTCCTGGGCCACAGTGATTGACAAACAACAAAGAACACCCTGAACTTAATGTTGACTTTATTTCATATTATCTTAATGCTTTTACTTATTTGCTAGTTTTGTTGTACTTCTAATCAATTTTATTTTATGTTATTAAGTTATTCAAATCCATCTGAGTTATTTATAAATGCCCCTGGTCAACAGAGACATTTGAAAACTGCTGAAAAGCTTCAGACATCCAGTGAGCTCTCAGAGCTGTTTCAGGGTCGGGACCTCATGGCAGGGACGCCATTTGCTGCTTGGAGTTTGCTCCGCTCGCTGGTCATATGTTGGATGCCAGGTTTTGGGGGGTATGAGTGATGGGTGGTGGTTTAGATGAAGGGGTTGGGGCTGGCCAAATGTCCAGCACACTGCATCTGGAAAAGTAAGATGGCCAGGAATCACAGATGATGAATCCAGGCAGTGGGCCTGGTCACAGATAATCCAGCTAATAAAAGTTTTCTGGGGCTTGATAGAGTAGAAGGTGGGAGGATATTACCCATGGCTTGGGAGAGTAGAACAAGGAGCAGCACTCTCAGAATAGGTGGTTAGCCCTTTAGGATTGAGGAGCAAAAAATGTCGTCACTCTAAAGAATTGTGAATCTTGGAAATTCTCTACCCAAAATGCAGCAGAAACTGTGTTGTTCAAGTTACTCTAGATATATGTCAAAGATCATTGGATACTAACAGAAGTGATTTTGGGACTGATGGAAGGGTGAACAGGGTAGAAGATTATTGAATGCCAGAGCAGGATAGAAGACTTGAAGGGCACACTCCTGTTTTAAATATGTTCTTACATTTGCTCCATGTTCCATAACTTTGCCTTGCAAATAAGGCAACCCCTAGAGTCACCTGTGAAGGATGAATCTGAGGCACTAGAGCAGGAAGAAATGCAGGAGACTGAGATAAAGCAATGACCATCAAGCCTACTGGCAGCCAGAGCTTTTGGGTAACAAACAAGGAATATTTTGGTTGAATTCTTCTTGTCCCTCTTGCCCTAATATCCTCCTGATTTTTTATATCACCATGGTTAATGCTATCACTTAATTAGGCACAGTCAAACAAACACCAACCTAAAGAATGAGAAGCCTGATTCCAAACTAAGATGTAAAAAAGATTAATGAAAACCTTTAGTTTGTGAAAATTCAGTGATGATTAAAATTGCCCAGGGATTTTTTTTAAAGATTGGCTTTGCCCAGGTTGATATTCTTGCAAATGAAAGGTTGTTGCTCACTTACTGGGAGCAATTTAAGGTGCTTCTGTTGGGTGAGGTCAAAAAACTCGCGCTTTAAAGGATTTAATTATAACCATAGCAGCCAGGTTCACTTGCCTCCATCAACTTTCTAGCACCACGGGCACTTTGAGTGGCTGGAGAAGGTGGAACCGTGCTGCCATCTTGTATAGCACATCATGTGCCTTTCCATAATAAATTGCCACTTTAATAAATCTGCCCCTCCGCACTCCCACCGTCCCAATCAAAGTCAGAATGAAACAGGGTGAGGAAACAAAATGGAAACTTCTACCCACACTTTCTTTCACAACTTACAACCTGATAAGCTGGAATGCCACACCACAACAGGAACATTAGAGATGTCATCAAAGCATGCTGTGTATAGGTATTATCACAGTTGACCACAGTGCTTCTACACACAGCTGAGTGGTCAACTCCTTAGTACTGTCGAACACTGTATCATTGAATTTCTTGTATCACTGCAGCAAGGTCTTAATTAAAATGTTCTTCAGTTTAATCTGCCTTGCCACATCTGCCACTGTTACTGGGTGGTTTGTCTTGACTCTCAGTGGCGTTGAATGCCAAGATCAGCCACCTCCTCCTGGTTAGGTACTCACTGAACACTTCCAGACTATCTAAAAATCTTGCAGTCCTTTCAGAACTTGTTATCTGCTACCTTGCAACAGTGAGTTAAATATGGTGGTTGGCTTTTCTTTAAGGGGAATTGACTGCTTTATCATGATTTCCTGCCTTACAAATCAGTCCATAAACAACAGGAGTGATGGTTGGCAGCCTGCCAAGCATTATCAAATGAAGCATGGGCCCAGTTTGTCTCACACTGATGTCATTGGGTTTGCATATTAATGGCTATGCTCATTAGCAATTATTTTCATCAAATATTCGATATCTTTTCAATTGTCACTAAACATGTTATTCAGTATTTCTAAACTGGATTTTGATTTATTTGCTTTCTCTGTTCCCTGTCTTACCACAAGTACTAACCAAAACATTTTCCAGTCTTTTCATATCATCCTGCTGCTACTGAGAATTTCAACCAGTCTCTAAAATAGATGTAATGAGCAAATAGTATAAAATTCCATTTTCCATTTTGTCAACATGCACATTTGCCACAAGGTCCCAAATTTATGAGCAATAAAGCTCAAATTCTGCTGAAGCACTCATACAAACATCAGTTATTCCTAGACTCAGCTACTACAGTGTTCCTCTACCCAATGTCGCACATTGCACCTTCCATAACCCAGATCTCATTCAACTCTTTGCTGCCCATACCCTTTCAGAGTGGTGGAATCAAACCGAACAATCACCACTGTGCTCAGTGATCTACAGTGGTTCCGAGTCAGGCTACACTCCAATTTTAAAATTCTCATCCTTGTTTACATTTCCATTGATAGCCTCACCCCTCCTGTCTTCACAACATTTTCCACACCAATAATCAATTATGATCCATGCATTCCCTGAATTCTGGCCTCTTACACATCCACAAATTTCTTTGATCCATCATTGACACCCTTGCCTTTACCTGAACAGGCTCTGAGTCTTGGAGACATGAGGGCCTGGAGATGATGGAACTTGGAGCAAGAAACAAAACTGCTGGAGGAACTCAGTGAGTCAAGCAGCATCTATGGGGGGGCGGCAAGGGTGGAAAGGAACTGTCGTCATTTCAGGTCAAAACCATGCAAACATCCTAATGCAGCACTTCAACCCGAAGCGTTGGCAATTCCTTCCCCACCCCCCCAGAGATACTGCTCGACCCACTTAGTTTCTCCAGCAGATTGTTTGTGGCTCTAATTCTCCCCTCCTTTAAGTACATAGAACATTACAGCATAGTACAGGGCCTTCAGCCCACGATGTTATGCCAACATTTTATCCTGCTCTGAGGACTATCGAACCCTTCCATCCCACATGGCTCTCCATTTTTCTATTATTCATGTGCCTATCTAAGAGTCTCTTAAATGTCCCTAATGTACCTGCCTCCACCACCTCTGCCGGCAGTGTGTTCCACGCACCCACCACTCTCTGTGTAAAAAAACGTACCTCTGAGATCCCCCATATACCTTCCTCCAATCACCTTAAAATTATGCGCCCTTGTGTTAGCTATTTTCGCCCTGGGAAAAAGTCTCCCACTGTCCACTCGATCTATACCTCTTATCATCTTGTACACTTCTATCAAGTCACCTCTCATCCTCCTTCGCTCCAAAGAGAAAAGCACTAGCTCACTCAACCTATCCTCATAAGACATGCTCTCCAATCCAGGCAGCATCCTGGTAAATCTCCTCTGCACCCTCTCTAAAGCTTCCACATCCTTCCTATAATGAGGTGACCAGAATTGAACACAATACTCCAAGTGTGGCCTAACCAGAATTTTATAGAGCTGCAACATTACCTCGTGGCTCTTGAACTTAATACCCCGACTACCGAAGGCCAACACGCCATTGAGGGATATATGGATGTGGACCCCAAGATCCCTCTGTTCCTCCACGCTGCTAAGAGTCCTGCCATTAACTTTGTAGTCTGCCTTCAAATTCGATCTTCCAAAGTGTATCACTTCACACTTGTTCGAGTTGAACGCCATATGCCACTTCTCAGCCCAGCTCTGCATCCTATCAAGGTCCTGTTATAACCTACAGCAACCTTCTACACTATCCACAATGCCAACCTTTGTATCATCAGCAAACTTACTAACCCACCCTTCCACATCCTCATCCAAGTCATTTACAAAAATCACAAAGAGCAGGGATCCCAGACAGATCCCTGCAGAACACCACTGGTCACCGACCTCCAGGCAGAATGCGCTCCATCTACAACCATCCTCTGTCTTCTATGGGCAAGCCAAATTTGAATCCACACAGCCAAGTTTCCCTGGATCCCATGCCTCCTGACTCTCTGAGCGAGCCTTCCACGAGGAACCTTATCAAACGCCTTACTAAAATCCATGTACACCACATCCACTGCTCTACCTTCATCAATGTGCTTTGACACATCCTCAAAGAATTGAATCAGGCTCATAAGGCATGACCTGCCCATCACAAATCCATGCTGACTGTCCCTAATCAGCCTATGCTTCTCCAAATGCCCATAAATCCTGTCTCTAAAAATCTTCTCCAGTAATTTGCCCACCACTAGAGTAAAACTCACTGGCCTGTAATTCCCAGGGTTATCCCTACTCCCTTTCTTGAGCAAAGGAACAACATTTGCCACCCTCCAATCATCTGGCACTACTCCTGCGGCCAGTGAGGATGCAAAGATCATCACCAAAGGTGCAGCAATCTCTTCCCTCGCTTCCCATAATAACCTTGGATATATTCCGTCCAGCCCCGGTGACTTAACCTATCCAGAACGCCATGCAAGTACTCCCTAAACAAGCTCCACATTTCTGTTGTGCACTTCCCCAAGAACATCTGATCCCAATTTACACTCCCAAGTTCCTGCCTAATAGCATCATAATTCCCCCTCCCCCAGTGAAATACTTTCCCCTATCATCTGCTCCTATCCCTCTCCAAGGCTATGGTAAAGGTCGGGGAGTTGTGGTCACCACCCTGAAATGCTCGCCCACCGAGAGGTCTGTCACTTGACCTCTAGTCTGGATCCAGTCTGGCCTAGTCAGCCTGTCCACATCCTGTGTCAGGAATCCTTCCTGGACACATCTAACAAACTCTGACCCACCTATCCCCTTTATACTAAGGAGGAGCCAATCAATATAAGGGAAGCTGAAATCACCCATGACAACAGCCCTGTCATTTTGCACCTTTCCAAAATCTGCCTCCCGATCTGCTCCTCAGTGTCTCTGCTGCTTTTGGGGGGGGGGGGGGGTCTTGTAGAATATTCTCAATGAGTGATCTCTCCCTTCCAGTTTCTGACTTCAACCCACACCGACTCAGTAGACAATCCCTCCTGTATGTCCTCCCTTTCTACAGCTGTGTTACTGTCCCTGATCAGCAAAGCCACTCCCCCACCTCTTTTACCTCCACCCCTGTCTCTTTTGAAATATCTAAATCCCGGAACATCCAGCAGCTATTCCTGCCCTTGTGACAGCCAAGTCTCTGTAATGGCCACCATGTCATAGTTCCATGCATTTACCCACGCTCTAAGTTCATCACCCTTGTTCCTGATACTTCTTGTATTAAAGTAGACACACTTCAGCCAATGCAACTGACTGCAATTTTGCCCTTTCAAATGCCTATCATTCCTCATAGTCTTTCTATAAGGTCTGCCTTTGGCCAGGATTTCAGTCATTTGTCTTAATATTTCCTTATGTGGCTCAGTGCCAACTTTGTTTTACTATCTCTCCTGCAAATTGCCTTGGGATGGTTTGCTATGTTAATGGCCCTTTTATAAATGCAGGTAAATATAATTAAATCAGATTGTGTTTGAATCAGAGCATAATCCAATCAAACATTCACCAAATGCCCAAGTCTATAACTGAGCTGTGATTTAAAGCACTGGAAGGAATTATGTCTTGTTGCTGAAACCAGCAGGTAGGAAGTTTGAAATTCTTTCACATCACAAAAGAAAACAGTACCAATTTTCTGTTTTACATTTGTTTTGACTTTCTTTACTGAATTTTCCCACCCCACCATAAAGCTCTCCACCTGAAATGACAGAAAATGTCTACATGGATTTCAGCCCCAGGTTACTAATGTGAGTCAGATATTTGTTCCTTCAGTACTGGCTTGCCCTCTGGCAGTGCCTAACACCTTGAAGTGAGGAAGAAAAGTCAGCTGTTGCTGCAGGCCTGCAAAGATCAGAAACAGCAACTGGATTTTAATTCCTGATACACTTGGAGCCTGATGCTCCAATTGCATGTGGGAAACCTGGATGAGCAGCCCATCTGTCAGTAACTTTTTAACCCAGTCACTTAATTACTTTATCACTTCCAGGTATCTCAACTAATTACTGTGAATGGCCAGAATGATGACACTTGACCCAATTTCAACTCCACTATTTAAAGTTGCGCTCCAAACATACAGTACAAACTTGAAATAACTTGACTTGCAATGGGGAGCCAAATCATAACTGCAATAGAGTTGAGAGAGACAAAGGCTGGGCCTTGGTTTAGAGATGCCTTCCTGGATCTGATTCTTCATGGATCAGATTAGAAAGGCCCACAGAGATAATCGTTATCTCACTGATATGAGAAAGAAGATTTCCATTGAAATAAAGGAGGCATGGCTAGAGACTGCCATTGAAGTCAGCACCACCAGTTCAACGACCTAACAAGAGCAACAAAGGTGAGCGCTGTTGCATATCACCTAATCCTGATGTATGTACCTTGCCAATCCTTTTACTCTTAATTCTACTTCTGTATATCACTCCTCACACCAATTTAACTTGCTAGTACACTCATCCTTGTCAATCAGTGCAGTTCCTCTCACCCCACCTGTCAATCCATTCTCAGCTTTAACTTTATCAAGTCACGTTTCCTTCATGGCCACCCACAAGAAATGCTCTTCTATTCATCTCTTCAATACTTCATACCATTCTCACTCCTAGGTCCCTTTTTCTCCATCCTTGCAAGAAAGGAAGATAGCGACAGGGATTATCTGCAGCCAGTTCTCAATTGACAGCAAGGATACTGCTGCATACCAAGAAGAATCCTTTGGAGATGGGGCTATTCAGCGACCTTGTGACAGAACTAAATATCAAGTATCCACATGAATGTGTTGTCTTCAGTGTGAGTGAAAAATGATTTATTTTCATCCATTCATTGGCTGCAGTTGTTTCTGGGAGGCCAGCATTTATTGTTCATCCTTAATGACAATAAAAAAAAGGCATTGGTGAGGCACTTTCACAAATTGCTGCAGATTGTTTGATTAAGTGATTAATGATCACTTGAAACATTTTTACTCTGAAATCCTAATTCATGTTTTTAATCTCCCACAAGGACTTGAAACATCTCAAAAGAGGTGGTACAGTGGGATGATGATGACTCCTCAGAGAAGGTCACTCATTCCAAGGCTGTATTCTGCATGTTGATCATGCACCAGCTTAGATATACCCTAGCAGTTCTGATGATATTAAACTACCACTTAGGAAGGGAGGAAGAGATGAAGCAAGTAATTGCAGGACAGTGCCAGTTAGTTTAACTTTATGATGGGCAAATTATTGCAATCAATTCCAAGGGACAGTTAGAAAAGCACAGATTAATCAGGGACAGTCAGCATGAATTTATTAAGGAAAGCTCATGTCTGCCTAATTTGACAGAGTTCTTTGAGGAGGGTCAATGAGGGTAATGCGTTTGATGTTCTCTACATGGATTTTAGCAAGACTTTTGACAAGGTTCCATATGGTGGGTAGATCAAAGAAATAAAAGTCCATGGGGTCAAAGGTAGAGTGGCAAATTAGATCTAAAATTGGCTCAGTGACAGGAAACAAAGTGTAAAGGTTGATGGATTTTTTTTGCATTTGGAAGGTCTTTTTCTGGGTAGTCCCACAGGGTTCTGGGACTCAGACCCTTGCTGTTTGTAGTACATGTTGATGACTGAGACTTAAATAGAGGGGGCATGGTAAAGAAGGTCGCAGGTGATAGTAGTGAATGCAGGTGTATGTCATTTATGCATGATGCATGCATACATGCACAGGTAATTAGAGTTGAGTAAACAAGTTGCACATATTCTTGCAATCCTCTGTTTCCTTGTGACTCTCTATATTTCCTGCATTATCCACAATTACAATAGTTCATTCGAATGATACAAAACTTCCTGTGTGGTTGCCAGTGTGGAAAGGAGCTTTAGACTACAGGAAGATACAGGTGGACTGATCAACTACACAGAAAAGTGGCAAATAGAATTTAATGCACAGAAGCATCATATAATACATTGCAGAGGTGCAATAGGCAAGGGAAAACACAAGTAGGAAGCATTAGCACAAGCAGTATGATACACCAGGGGTTTACGATCATAACTTTGTCAAGGAAAATCTATCAACTGTTAAAATCAGACAAGTACTTGCAGCCTCTCACCTGAAGCTTGCACACAACAAATAGAAAGTACATATCTCCACCATCCAATTGAGTCATTGCTGCTCGGACTGAAACCTCAACTTCACATTCCCATCTATCTGCGGTAACCTGTCACCCTAATGCTCATCAAGAATCTATCTGCCTTTGCCTTTAAAATATTTGAAGACTCCACTTCCACTGCTCTTTTAGGAAGAGAGTTCTACAGAGGGCTCAAAGTGAAAAAAGTTCCCAAGTTTTGCCACAGGAAACATGTTCACATCCACTAAGTCGAGTCCCCTCTTCGATCAAGTCCCCTCTCATTTTTCTAAGTTCTGGAGGATACACGCCTAGCCTGTCCAACCTTTCTTCATAAACTTGCTCATTCCAGCATTAGCCAAGTAAACAGCTCCCAATGTCACGTTTCCTTCATATTCACCCGAGAAATAATTTTCTATTTATCTCTGCAACACTTCATATAATTCTCACTTCTCAGTCTTTTAAATGAGTTGACTGATACTGTACACGGTACTCCAGACGTTGTCTCCCCAGTGTCCTATTTAACTGAAGCACCTTCCCCACTTGTATATTTAATTCCCCTATCAATAAATGATACCATTCAGTTAGCTTTCCTCATAACTTGAAGTTCCTGCAAATTTGTGAATCATGTACCAGGACACGCAGATCCCTCTGTACCTCAGAGCTCTGCACTTAGATAATACATTTTTCTTACTTTTCCAGACAAAATGGACAATTCCACATTTTCTTCACTTGCTCACTCACTTAACCTATCTATATTCCTTTGTAGCCTCCTTACGTCCTTTTTACATCTTCAAAGAACTCCAATAAATTGGTCAAACCTGATTTTCCTTTCACAAAACTAAACAAACTTTGCCTAATTACCTTGATTTTTTTCCCCAAGTGCCCTGCTATTAAATCTTTAGTAATAGCTTCTAATAGTCTCCCTATGGCAGATGTTTAGCTAATTGGTTTGCAGTTACCTGCTTTCTGTCTCCTCCCTTTTGATTAAAGCAATTACATATGCAATTTTCCAATCTAATGGAACCCTCCCAACTCTTGGGTAATTTTGAAAAGGGACTTTTACTGGATTCTTGACACCTTAAGCATGGCTGTTCATCATCCTAACCCTAATGTAGTGAAGTATTCTCCAGCTTATTGCTGTCAGGGAGATGTAGACGATGAGATGGAAAATTTTGGAGCTGCCAGCAGCACAATGCTTGCAAAGGGCTTTACAGGCACCAAAGCCCAGCAATGAGCACCTCAGCAGTTAGATAAGACACCTAAGCAACCTGAATCTGTTGTTGCTGAAGTCAACTAGGTTGAACTACATACATCTACTAGGAATAGGAAGTGTAAAGATTTATAA
This sequence comes from Pristis pectinata, assembly GCF_009764475.1. Classification (NCBI taxonomy): domain Eukaryota; kingdom Metazoa; phylum Chordata; class Chondrichthyes; order Rhinopristiformes; family Pristidae; genus Pristis; species Pristis pectinata. Next base: position 106,110,192 of record NC_067405.1, on the reverse strand, counting down.
TAAAACCAGAAGACACTGGAAATACCCAGCGCATCATGCAAAAACTGTGGAATGAGAAACAGAGTTAACATTTCAGATCATTGATCTTTGTTTGAACAGGGTACAGGGTGGTCACTGTGAATGGGATGTGAATTTTGCATGTAGTTGTCAAACAGTTAGGCAAATGGAACCAAACCCTCCAATAACATAGTCATCCAAGCATCAATGTGTGCCACTATTAGTGCAATAGCTGCAGCCTCTTCCTCCCCAGAATCATATGAGGAGGCTTTGTGCTTTGTTTCTTCTTCATGCTTAAGATCCAAACCTCATTGTTGCTCAAAGATCCATGACCATTCTGGAGATTCTTGCTACCTGAAAACTGAACAAAAACGTCCGTCCAGGCACCTGAAACACATTTTCAGCTTCCTGCTGATTTGTTCAATGTCTCACATGGTTGAGACCTGATTTTTAATGAAAATTTTTCATGAAAATGGGTCTCATGGGCTGGGTTCTTTGTGTTCATTTTTGGCCAGGTTTTAAGTGGGAAATCTTATCCCTGACTCTTATCTTTTATTTCTGAGCTGCCAGCTGGCAAGTCTGCTTTGAGGTGTGGAGAGATGAGAGAGGATAGGTTGGCACAGGAGAAAAAGCATCATGGCAGCTGCCCAAGAAGCTCGAGCTTGGCTGCACAAGATCTTTTTGTGGTTGTATTTTGTCTGCATGGTGTGCAAGCTCTCACAGTTGCCAAATATACGGGCATGTTAATCACCATATGTGTAATCAATGACCCCCTGCGTATTTGAAGCCAAGCAGAGCCACAAAACAAAAGCTAGTCATTCTGACTAGTGTCATTACAGGAAAAATGTACACGATCATCTGGCCTGGCAAACATGCCATCAGACATCTGTGGGGGAAGATCCCACAAATGTCTGTTGCAGTGAAAAATCCTGAGGTAGCATTGTGATGTTAAAAACAATAGGGTCAACTTGGCAGTGGATCTTATAGCAGTAGGGTACAAATATCTACCATCACTTGCAACAAGAAACCAAGATGCTGGTACTGCAACATGTTAAGCAAACTTATCTGTGGGCTTTTGCTATTCCTCAGTCACTTGGTCCTTGCTGCTACAATTGCTGGTGGAGTCACTGGTCAGGGTGGTACAGTTCTGAGTTTCAAATTCACTCAATATAATTAGCAGCATTGCTGATCTGACAGATCTCCAAACCTCTCTGAGCCAGCACTGTGAAGAAGCCTTTCAGAGAATCAGGAAAGGAGGCAGCTGTGTCAATACTTATTGCTATATTTCTCTATTAGGTCTTCAGCCTCCTCAATTGCTGTGTTATGTTCTCACCTTGCTTTCACTGCTGAGTTTCAAAAAGGCCCGGGAAACCCATAGACCCACAGATAAACTGCAGAAGCAATGTTAATATCACTATAATTGAGCGATTAACATATTGAAATTGACAACCAGCTGCTCCTGAGGGGATTGTTCATATGCAGCCTAATGAGCTGCAGTTAAATGTAGAAGCTGGCAGTTTGGGGCTAGCTTCTGGATCCACTATCATTTTATTTGGTTTGAACCCTCAGCCACTCCTGTACATTAAAATTCAGCTCCATATCTGTGATCCTATTCTTTGTGTACCTGGACGAAAAAGTAGCTTTCATCTTCTGTGCCTTTACTGTAGGCAGCCCACAGGCCTTGTTTGGAATGTTCAATTTGAGCAGGCTGAGCACAAATCCTAAATCCCAGGTCTTTGCAGCGCTCTTGAGAATTAACATCCACCTCAGGAAGCAATCAGGGAGACATTAAAGCTATTGTTGCAAACTTATTTTCAGAGAATTAATAAATCTGACAAAATAATTTGGAATGTATAATGTTATTTAAGCATGCAATATATTTGTTGCTCAGCCATATAAAAAGTCTTAGTTTCATTAACCTTCATAGGGTAAAAAAAACATGTGATTTGGTGATGTGGCCATTTAACTTGTTGGATAGCCAATGGTGCATTCATGTCTGAAGAATTTATAAAGAAAATGACCTTCATTTACATCACACTTTTAACACAGCAGGAATTTCAAGAGCACTTCACAGGCAAATAGAAATTGACAAAAAAAGCCACAGAAGATGATGTTACGACAGAGTGACCAAAAGCTCCATTAAAGAAATGCATTTCAAAATAGAGGCAAAAGAAGGGATGTCAAAGATGAATGACGTGGTGGGGGATGGGCAAGGAGAATTACAGAACCATTGTCAATTATTAGGTGTAAGATGGAGCCGTAATAAAAGCCAGGATAAGAAAAAATAGAACCTGAACAATTAAGCATTAAATCTGCTAACAGAAAACGAATTAAGATAATTTTTGAAGCAGGTTTAAATCTAATCATGACAGAAAAAAAACAATAAATCCTTGTACCTATTTAGATCAGTTGGAAAAATGCAAAATTTTGAAACATGCGTATTTATAATTGGAGGTTTTGCATTTGTTTATACAACTTCAATTCCAAGTTCTGAGGAAATGTTGGATAAACATTTCAAAAAAGTTTTTTTTTACTTGCGTGGGTAAGCAAACATTCATGCCCACTTGAATGGACTAGCAGGGTAATTTTTTTAATATATAATGCAACACTTCAGCCTTCACCTTGTGTGAACATATTGAATAACATATGATTAGGTGGTCTTGTGGGAGAGGATGTCGGAACCAGAGTTTGTTTAGCTTCTGTAATAAGAAATTAATATTATCAGATGTCAACATAATAGATCATACTTTTTCTGTAGTACTTTTTCCTTCTATATTTACCAGCCGCATTGCCTCACAGTACATATGTTTAAATTATTTAAGTACACAGCTACAGAGTTGCATGTCAGATACCAAGAATATGGATTTCTTTTGCTGATAAGTCAGATGACTTCTTGCCTCACATTTTGAACTTGAACTTCAGGTTTATAAGCATAGCCACAGATAGGATTTGCAACAATTTTATAACTTCAATGATGAACTATCAAGAGCATAACTAGAAACACATGTATACAAGCACACATTGTATAGTATAAAATCGGAATAACTTAGCGGTAGGGGATATGATCAAATAACTTAAATGTAAACTACTACAGATGCTGGAATTCTGAAATAAAACAGAAAATGCTAGTCAGCAGGTCAGGCAGCATCATGGTGAAAGATCACAGCCCCAAAATGTTTACTGTTACTCTCTCCCAGATGCTGCCTTATTTGCTGTGTATTTCTCACATTTTCTGTTTTGATCAACTTGAAAGTTAACTAGCTCTAATCTAAAATGCACCAACAATGGTATTAAATGAAGCATGGTGAAAATCACACCTCCATTTCAGCTACCAAAATAAAAGACCTTTTTGAAGGGTCCTCCTACGGTTAGATTTAAGCCTGTTCCAAAAAAATGTTTACTGTCTTTAGCGAACAACATTAGACCTTGAGAGTCTGCAATAAAAGTAAACACAATGGTAAGTTAGAGATAGGGAGGATGTTGCAATCTTCTGTTGAACTTTAAGAAGGATAGATCTAGGGACAGCCCAGCTCCTGGAATGTAGCTGACTTAAAAATATGGTCAGAACCAGTGCCATAACTGTGAGTAATAAGGCATGATACTGTGCAGATCCCCAATGAGCAAATGTAGCACTAAAAGGTGCACCAAGTCCCTTGGGAAGACTGTGAGAATGGGGATAGGTGGTTCCTGATCTGACTCAGTTATGGCTGAACAGGACATTCTATAGGCTCAGTTGAGTACCCCACAGACCTTAGGGGAGGTGGGGGTTGTTAAGCACAGGGTGATCACACGGGGCTAATAATGTAGGAAACAATTGATCACAAATTCTGATTAGCTCTTTACCAATAAGAGAAAGCCTATACATTGATGAAGATGTTGAAAGATGCCATACCATGTCTCTGGTTGTGTATAAAAATGCCAAGTTCTGTATAATCAGTTAGAGCACATGGACTATACCTAGTGCGGTTAATGGGAACCACTCCCACATGCAAGTGCAAAATCATCATAATAAATGCATTTCTGCTTGATGTTGGAATGGACAGTGAGTGATTCTCTGCTCCACAACACTGTATGCATCATTTATACATTACATAAATGGTATAAGAAAAATGCAATGGTTAATCCACAACATGAAATGTTAACACTGTTTCTCTTTCCACAGATGCTGCCTGATCAGTTGATTATTCTGGCATTTTCTGTTTTTATTTCTTACGTTTGTAATTTTTCTTCCACATTTAAAAAGATAAAGAAATCAATTCTGATTATTTTCCTTCATTTTCTCTTATTAAAACTCACTTTAGCCTCCTAATGAACAACAGAAACAAATCCACTGCAGTCTATAATTGGGACTGTGATTTTGTTTAAACTATAGGAGTTAAAAAAAATAGATTGGCAGGGTTGCAAATATTGATTTGTAGGAATGTTACTGTTTCAGAAAATTACATTTTCAGAATTCAAAACCAGAATTATGTTACAAGGTACTTCAATTTTTAGAATAACTGACCCTCCTATATTTGATATGTCTAACCTGAACTATAGCTGGTTTTCATATCTGAATTTGTTTAATCTTTAATAAAGGATATATCACCAGCCTGCACAAGAAGACATTTCATTTCATGTTAAAGGTTTCAAAAATAGATACAATGTCACACATAATTTTAAAGGTTTCTTTTTTCACTTATGTCCTTTCTTTTTCAAATCAAACTGCATTAGTACAATCAAACCACACGAGGGGTTTGGGTTGCAGGTGGCTGCTTTACTCTAAAATGTTCAAGCTTGACTGACCCATTTCATCAGCACTGTCAAAGACTTGCACTGATACATGTTGACAACATTTAATCTTAAAAATTGAAAGAAATGAATTAATATGCAAATTTCATCAGCTTTGTAATAAAAATGTCCTTGAAAAAAAACAGAGAACATGACCCCTGTGGAATTCTATGAATTATCCCAGCCCAGCTCTCTTACTTAGTCTGAGACAAGATGGTCCACAAGGAAATCATTTTGGTTCATACTTAGAAATAATTATGTTGAAGAACAAAACAGAAGCGAGTTGAATACATTTACTGAGTAGGGAAAATAAATATCCAGATACTGTGATACTCACTCTGACTCAATGGAATTAACTTTATTTCTAAAACCAAGAAATACTAATTTAATTTTCTCAACAAAATCAGATCTTAGGTTTGCAGTTGTGGAGGAATGGGAGAGGAAGTCCATAAGGGTTTGGAATATTCCATTACCCACAAGTCCAACTCTAGGTCTCTGCCTAATTTGTGGGGTAAAGAAGAGTCTCTTACTTTTTGTGCCAATGGCAGAGGTCACACTTCCATAGGCACATTATGTTTGTCCATGCTAGAAGATCCAGCTCAGCTTGATGATTTTTAAGGAAATCAATTTAAACTTTTTAAAATAACTACTTTTTCTTCTGGAATAGGCTATGACCCTCAGAGATCCACTTTCTGTATTTTACAGCTTGCTTTAATCAGCAGGGGACTTTGGTTGTTGGCATCTGAGGTCATGAGGTAGATTTTAGCAGATAGACTTTGTCACCAAAAGCCAACTCCTAAATCTATTTGGTTGACTGAATAGAATGGGAAGGGTGGTGCACCACTGGATGAAGGTACCAAAGTGATTACCCGTTTTTTTTTACAGAAAACTGGAGAAATATAATTAAATGATTATATGCTATTGGAATGAAACAGTTTCCTACTGATGAACACTCCACTCTGCTCTAAAGGGTGCCTATCATCTCCCGTATCCACGGAAATTCATGCGCAGCAGCAAATCCAAGTGCCTTCTCATTCTGAACATGCCAAAGTTGCTATTCATATATGCCTTACAAAGGAGGCAACCATTATGAGCCTTAAATATTTGTATGCACTAAATGAGAAATTCTGTTGCTGTTTCTGGCGGATCTCAAGAATGATCCTGAAACACAGAAGTCGAAACCTGTGATCACTTTGACAACCAAGGACAAAATAAGCCCACCAACTTCAAGAAGCCTGCAGAAGTGTGGCACTACTTGCCATAGTAGCCTAAGCTTCTCAAGTTAGGTTAGTATATCAAGGAAATTGAGCTTCTGCCTGCATAGCCTAAGTGAAGGGAACACCCTTCTGCCTCGTGAATCCTTGTCAAAAGTCTGCCTCATATATACCGATAGGTCAGTCAGCTGCAACCTGCTATGGTTCCCTTGCCAATTTCTTCAAGTCCCACAGCACTGCTGCATTCTGGTGACACTCTGCTTCATGTACCAGGCACATAGGTAGATCTAAATGTGCATAACAACAAGGTTAGCACTATTCTTCCCAAAACTTTCTCCAAAGTTTTCCTGTGAAGAAAGTTTTATTTAAAATGTGGTAATTCAGGCAGTGGAAAAGTACAGTATTTAAAGTGAGAAAGCACTGTCAGCAACTCAGTCCCCACCCAATGACGCATTGTCCTCACTGGTGTGTCACAGGTAAGTTTCAGAGAGCTTGGGTAATGCACCTGCCAGCTGTTAAATTTAAAATTTGCAGCTAAAGTCTCTCTTAATTAGCAATAAACGCATTTAAATTACCAACCCTCTCTCCTGTGGGAGATTCCAAATCATTGCTAAGCATGCTCCAGTTAGAGTAGGAAACTGGCAGGTTCATGACAGGTTCAACCCACCGATTGTTTAACACCCTACCCATTCTCAAAGATTAAATCCACACCTCCCATTGTTCTGTGCGGAAAGGTGACATGCCAAAATTGATAAACTGGTGAGTACAACAATTTGAGGGCTTGTTTCAATGAAACACTTGCTCTACCAACTGTTCCAATAAAGTATAAAGCATAGATCAAAACAAAGACTTTTTTTGTTAACTGGCTTGGAGCTTTGAAAGAAGCTTTGGATTTACTGAATCTCAAATGATTCAGTGTGTGGGATTTAAATTAACTAATATGTTTATTTCTATTTTGCTATTGGTTGAAAATCATAGACAAACATTCAAGTTTATTACATGCATCAATTCTTTATCCCTTTTATCCCAACTGCAAAGCCATTTTTACCTCAACAATGATCCCTTTGCCATTCCCATTTTCATCAGTTAAATGTGAAAAATGTTAGGCATATATAAATCACTCAAGGCATAGAAGTCATTTATAGAACCATAGAACAATATGGCACAATACAGGCCCTTCAGCCCACCATGTTGTGCCGCCCTTCAAACCACACCTAAGACTACCTAACCCCTTCCTCCCACATATCCCTCTAACATAAATTCCTCCATATGCTTATCTAACAATCTCTTGAACTTGTCCAATGTATCAGCCTCCACCACCACCCCAGGCAGCGCATTCCATGCACCAAAACCCCCCCCCCCCCCCCCCGGCATCACCCTTGAACTTCCCACCCAATACCTTAAAGCCATGTCTTCTTGTTTTGACCATTGGCGCCCTGGGAAAGAGGCGCTGGCTGTCCACTCTGTCTACTCCTCTCAATATCTTGTAGACCTCTATCATGTCCCCCCTCATCCTCCAGCTCTCCAATGAGAACAGCCCTAGCTCCTTTAGTCTCTCCCCATAATCCATACTCTCTAATCCAGGCAGCATCCTGGTAAATCTCCTCTGTACCCTTTCCAATGCCTCCACATCCTTCCTATAATGAGGCGACCAGAACTGGACACAGTACTCTAAGTGTGGTCTAACCAGAGTTTTGTAAAGTTGCATCATCACTTCGCGGCTCTTAAACCCGATCCCAGGACTTATGAAAGCCAACATCCCATAAGCTTTCTTAACTACCCTATCCACCTGCAAGGCAACTTTCAGTGTTCTGTGGATATGAACCCCCAGATCCCTCTGCTCCTCTACACTGCCCAGAGTCCTGCCATTTACCTTGTACTCCGCCTTGGAGTTTGTCCTTCCAAGGTGTACTGCCTCACACTTCTCTGGATTGAACTCCATCTGCCACTTGTCAGCCCAGCTCTGCATCCTATCAATATCCTTCTGTAAACTTCTACAGCCCTCCACACTATCCACAACACCACCAACCTTCGTGTCATCTGCAAACTTGCTAACCCAGCCTTCCACCCCCTCATCTAAGTCGTTAATAAATATCACAAAAAGTAGAGGTCCCAGAACCAATCCCTGCTGGACACCATTAGTCACGGCCCTCCATTCCGAATGCACTCCCTCCACCACAACCCTCTGCTTTCTACAGGCAAGCCAATTTTGAATCCACACGGCCAAGCTCCCCAGATCCCTTGGCCTCTGACCTTCTGAAGAAGCCTACCATGTGGAACCTTGTCAAACGCCTTACTAAAATCCATGTAGACCACATCCACTGCACTACCCTCATCAATCTTCCTGGTCACTTCCTCAAAGAACCCTATCAGGCTTGTGAGGCAAGATCTTCCCTTCACAAAGCCATGCAGGCTGTCCCTAATCAGTCCATGTTTCTCCAAATGCTCATAGATCTTATCTCTTAGAATCCTTTCCAACAGCTTACCCACCACAGACGTAAGGCTCACCGGTCTATAATTCCCTGGACTATCCCTACTACCTTTTTTGAATAAGGGGACAACATTCGCCACCCTCCAATCCTCCGGTACCATCCCTGTGGACAACGAGGACTCAACGATCCTAACCAACGGTTCGGCAATCTCCTCCCTCGCCTCACGAAGCAGCCTGGGGAATATTCCGTCAGGCCCTGGGGACTTATCTGTCCTAATATTTTCTAACAACTCCAACACATCCTCTCTCTTAATATCTACATACTCTAGAACATTACCCTCACCTACACTGTTCTCAGCATCATCAAGACCCCTCTCCTTGGTGAATACTGAAGAGAAGTATTCATTGAGAACCTCACCCACTTCCACAGCTTCCAGGCACATCCTCCCACCTTTGTCTTTAATTGGACCTACCCTTACCCTAGCCATCCTTCTGCTCTTTATGTACGAGAAAAAAGCCTTGGGATTCTCCTTAACCCTACTCACCAAAGCCTTTTCATATCCCCTTCTCGCTCTCCTCAGCCCTTTCTTAAGTTCCTTCCTTGCTACTCTATATTCCTCATGAGCCCTGTCTGATCCTTGCTGCTTACACATTATGTATGCTGCCCTCTTCTTTCTAGCTAGTTGTTCCACCTCTCTCATCACCCACGGTTCCTTCACCCTACCATTCCTTCTCTGCCTCACCCGGACAAATTTATCCCTAACAACCTGCAAAAGATCCCTGGACATCGACCACATCTCCATAGTACATTTCCCTTCAAAAATGTCATCCCAATTTACACTCCCAAGTTCTTGCCTTATAGCCTCATAATTTGCCTTCCCCCAATTAGATATCTTCCTGTCCTCTTTGCTCCTGTCCTTGTCCATGACAATTCTAGAGGTTATGGAGCAATGGTCACTGTCCCCCAAATGCTCACCCACCGATAGATCTGTCACCTGACCCAGTTCATTAACTAAAACTAGATCTAATATGGCATTCCCTCTAGTCGGCCTGTCAACATACTGCGTCAGGAATCCGTCCTGGACACACTTAACAAACTGCACCCCATCTAAACCTTTGGCACTAAGTAGGTGCCAATCAATATTTGGAAAGTTGAAGTCTCCTATTATAATAACCCTGCTATTTTTGCATCCCTCCAAAAACTGCTTCCCAATCTGCTCCTCAGTATCCCTACTGCTACTGGGGGGCCTATAGAATACTCCCACGAGGGTAACTGCCCCTTTCTTATTCCTAACTTCCACCCACATTAACTCTAGAGAGGATCCTTCTACATTATCTACCCTTTCTGCAGCTGTAACTGTGTCCCTGACCAGTATCGCCACCCCTCCTTCTCTTCTCCCCCCCTCCCTATCCCTTTTAAAACACTGAAAACCAGGAATATTCAATATCCATTCCTGCCCCGATGTCAGCCATGTCTCTGTAATAGCCACAATATCATAGTCCCATGTACTTATCCAAGCTCTCAGTTCATCTCCCTTATTCCTGATGCTTCTCGCATTCAAGTAAATGCACTGTAAGCCCATCCACCTTACCACTTTTGTAGCCTGTACTCTGCTTCTCCTTCCTCAAAGCCTCTCTACCTGTCAGATCTGACTTTTCCCCATCGCCTTCTTCCTCTGACCTACTCCTCCGGTTCCCTTCCCCCTCACAATCTAGTTTAAACCCTCCCGAACCACCCTAGCAAACCTGGCTATATATATTTGAACATGTTGAAACCTGAGAGCAACTTAAATTCACTGCACTGTGTTAAATCCAAAATAAATGCCAAGCCCTCACTGAAGCACTGTTTTTGAAAAGTTAATGAATGAGTACCTGTTTTTACTGCAAAGGCGGCCCCATCTGCAAGGTAAGTGCAATAAATATGCCTTTGATTTCAACATGATGAAAAAAAACTTCTCAAAACATAGTAAGTGATTACATCCAAATAAAGAATGAGACTGGAGAGCAAAAGGATGTAAAACGGCTAGCTGAGATGGCCTTTAAATGTTGTAGAACATAGAACAGAACAGCACAATACAGGCCCTTCGGCCCACAATATCGTGCCGAACTTGAAACCTCACCTAAGACTATCTAACCCCTTCCTCCCACATCTCCCTCTATTTTAATTTCCTCCATATGCCTATCTAGTAATCTCTTGAATTTGATCAATGTACCTGCCTCCACCACCACCCCAGGCAATGCATTCCATGCCCCAACCACTCTCTGGGTAAAAAACCTTCCTCTGATATCTCCCTTGAACTTCCCACCCTTTACTTTAAAGCCATGCCCTCTTGTACTGAGCATTGGTGCCCTGGGAAAGAGGCGCTGGCTGCCTACTCTATCTATTCCTCTTAATATTATTCTCAACACTGGTGCCCCACAAGGCTGTGTCCTCAGCCCTCTACTCTACTCCCTCTACACTCATGACTTGGTGGCCAGATTCTGCTCTAACTCCATCTACAAGTTTGCGGATGATACCACCGTTGTAGGCTGTATCTCAAACAGCAATGAGTCGGAGTACAGGAAGGAGAGAGAGAGCTTAGTGGAATGGTGTCATGATAACAACCTTTCCCTTAATGTCAACAAAACAAAAGAGCTGGTCATTGACTTCAGGAAAGGGGGCGGTGTATATGCACCTGTCTACATCAATGGTGCTGAGGTCGAGAGGGTTGAGACCTTCATGTTCCTGGGAGTGAACATCACCAACAGCCTGTCCTAGTCGAGTCACGTAGATGCCACGGCCAAGAAAGCTCACCAGCACCTCTACTTCCTCAGGAGGCTAAAGAAATTTGGTTTGTCCCCTTTGACTCTCACCAACTTTTACCGATGCACTATAAAAAGCATCCTATCTGGATGTATCACGGCTTGGTATGGCAACTGCTCTGCCCAGGACCGCAAGAAACTGCAGAGAGTTGTGGACACAGCCCAGCGCATCATGGACACCAGCCTCCCCTCCTTGGACTCTGTCTTTACCTCTCATTGTTTTGGTGTAGCAGCCAGCATAATCAAAGACCCCGCCCACCCAGGACATTCTCTCTTCTCTCCTCTTCCATCAGGTAGAAGATACAGGAGCCTGAGGGCGCGTACCACCTGACTTAAGGACAGCTTCTACCCCACTGTGATAAGACTATTGAACGGTTCCCCTATACAATGAGATGGACTATGTCCTCACGATCTACCTTGTTGTGACCTTGCAGCTTATTGCACTGCACCTTCTCTGTAGCTGTGACACCTTACTCCGTACTGTTACTGTTTTTACCTTACTACATCAATGCACTTTGCACTAACTCAATGTAACTGCACTGTGTAATGAATTGACCTGTACGATCGGTTTGTAAGACAAGCTTTTCACTGTACCTCAGTGCAAGTGACAATAATAAACCAATACCAATACACCTCCATCATGTCTCCTCTCCTCCTCCTTCTCTCCAAAGAGTAAAGCCCTAGCTCCCTTAGTTTCTCCTCATAATGCATACTCTCTAAACCTGGAGATTTACCAGGCAGCATCCTGGTAAATCTCCCCTGCACCCTTTCCAGTGCTTCCACATCCTTCCTATAATGAGGCGACCATAACTGGACACAGTACTCTTAAGTGTGGTCTAACCAGAGTTTTGTAGAGCTGCACCATTACCTCGCGGCTCTTAAACTCGATCCCTCGACATATGAAAGCTAACACCCCATAAGCTTTCTTAACTACCCTATCCACTTTTGAGGCAACTTTCAGGGATCTGTGGATATGGACCCCCAGATCCCTCTGCTCCTCCACACTATCAAGAATCCTGCCATTAACTTTGTACTCTGCGTTGGGGTTTGTCCTTCCAAAGTGTACCACCTCACACTTCTCCGGATTGAACTCCATCTGCCACTTCTCAGCCCAACACTGCATCCTATCAATGTCCTTTTGCAACCTTCGACAATCCCCTACACTATCCACTACACCACCAACCTTTGTGTCATCTGCAAACTTGCCAACCCATTCTTCTACCCCTTCATCCAAGTCATTAATAAAAATTACGCAAAGCAGAGGTCCCAGAACCAATGCTTGTGGGACACCGCTAGTCACAGCCCTCCAATCTGAATGCACTCCCTCCACCACATCTTTAACAGCTATCAAAGTTCACAACCAAATAGGTTGACAATTGAAAGTTAAGCACATTTCTAACTCAGAACTCTGGCAAGCTTTGAAATAATAGTGCTTGAATCTTCTGCAAATAAAAAACTTCTTTCAATCATAAGTTCACAGCCCTTAGACTAAAACATTCTTACATAACCATGTGGTGACACGGAAATGAAATCATTTAGGGTTACAGGAAGGGTATATACTGGTCATAAACTAATGGAATGTAATTTATAATTTACACTTGTGGAGTGTTCTCTCTTACCTGTTTAGTCAATGGAAAGTGAGGATTGTGTGTGGATGAAGGTTATGCTGGCATTGGAGAGGGTTCAGAGGAGCTTTACAAGAATGATCCCAGGAATGAAAGGGTTAACATATGAGGAGTGTTTGATGGCACTGAGCCTGCACTCGCTGGAGTTTAGAAGGATGAGGGGGGGATTTCATTGAAACCTACCGAAAACTGAAAGGCCTGGATAGAGTGCACGTGGAGAATCAATTATTAAGGATGAGGGTTCAGGGTAGTTGGAAGCTCATGATAAAATCGGTCGAAGTCAGCATGGTTTCCTCAAGGGGAAATTTTGCCTGACAAATCTGTTGGAATTCTTTGAGGAAGTTAACAGGCAGGATAGACAAAGGAGAGTCAGTGGATGTTGTTTACTTAGATTATCAGAAGGCCTTTGACAAGGTGCCACACATGAGGCTGCTAAACAAGATAGGAGCCGATGGTATTGCAGGAAAGGTACTAGTATGGATAGAAGATTGGCTCACTGGCAGAAGGCAAAGAGTGGGAATAAAGGTGGCCTTTTCTGGTTGGCTGCCGGACACCAGTGGTGCTCCGCAGGGGTCGGAGTTTTTTAAAAAATTTTATTTACAGCGTAGTAACAGGCCCTTCCGGCCCAACGAGTCTGCGCTGCCCATTTTAAACCCCTAAATTAACCTACCCGTATGTCTTTAGAATGTGGGCGGAAACCCGAGCACCCAGAGGAAACCCATGCAGACACAGGAGAACGCACAAACTCCTTACAGATAGCGATGGGAATTGAACCCCGATCGCTAGCGCTGTAATAGCGTTGCGCTAACCGCTACATGTTAAATGTTAATGATCTGGATGATGGAGTTGATGGCTTTGTGGCCAAGTTTGCGGATGATACAAAGATATGTGGAGGGGGAGGTAGTGTTGAGGAAGCAGGGAGTCTGCTGAAAGACTTGGACAGGTTGGGAGAATGGGCAAAGAAGTGGCAGATGGAATACAGTGTAGGGAGGTGTAGGGTCGTGCACTTGATAGAAGGAATAAAGGTGTAGACTATTTTCTAAGCAGGGAGTGAATTCAGAAATCGGAAGTACAAAGGGACTTGGGAGTCCGAGTGCAGGATTCCCAAAAGGTTAACTTGCAGGTTGAATCAGTAGTAAGGAAGGCAAGTGCAATGTTAACATTCATTTCGAGAGGACTAGAATATAAAAGCAAGGATGTAAGACTGAGGGTTTATAAGGTGTTGGTCAGACCACATTTGGAGTATTGTGAGCAGTTTTGGTCCTCATATCTAAGGAAAGATGTGTTGGCATTGGAAAGGGTCCAGAGGAGGTTTAGAAGGATGATCCTGGGAATGAAAGGGTTAACATGAGGAGTGTTTGATGGCCCTGGGCCTGTACTTGCTGGAGTTTAGAAGGATGAGGGGGGATTTCATTGAAACCTACCGAATATTGAAAGGACTGGACAGAGTGGACGTGGAGAGGATGTTTCCAGTTGTGGGATAGTCTAGGACCAGAGGGCAGGGCCTCTGTTCTAAAGGGACACCCTTCTATTCTGAGATGAGGAGGAACTTCTTTTTTCAGAGGTAGGTGAATTTGTGGAATTCATTGCACAGATGGCTGTGGAGGCCAAGTCATTGGGTATATTTAAAGTGGAGGTTGACAGGTTCTTGATTAGTAAGGGCGTCAAAGGTTACAGGGAGAAGGCGGGAGAATGGTGTTGAGAGGGAAAAATAAATCAGCCATGATTGAATGCGGAGCAGACTTGATGGGTTGAATGGCCTAATTCTACTCCGAGGTCTTATGGTCTTCCCCACACACACACACACCAAGTCTCCTGTATCATTTTATGATTTTTTTGAGCAGCAGCAGTAAAGACAAAACAAAAACTGTAAGCAAAGGGACAAGCCACTACCTTCACTTGGGAATTGTGACTGCTGTGAATCCTTAGGGTGTGAAGTGAGAAAAATAGAGATTATAAAGAACATCACATAATTTTTTTGGAAGTGTAATTAATTTTCTTTTCTATTTTCCTTCCCTTAAACCCCTTATGTTGTGCACTCTCTGTCAGAAAATAGGCTGCAGACCTGATCCTGGGTCTCTGGCATGAAGGAATGCACACCAACAATTAGTGGTGACTGTTTCACTGAATTTCATTGTCTATGAGGAAGCAATTGCTTTGGCTCCTGTTAGCCAATTCCCATGGGTTCACAGTTGAAAATGGAAAAAGCACTGTGGCTGGAATCAAAAACAAAGGGCTACACACCAGCCCTAGCACTCTGTGCTAATGTGAATTCAGACACCTACAATCTTCAACATTGCATTCTGATCTACTTTTATGGAATTATTTCCATTCTGTATCATTCATGAAGTACTTCCTAGACTCCAGTTAAAATGATGTATAAGTGACAGTGAATATGCTTGCATTATTTATCTGTCAGTGTTAGGTACTGAAATTTAATTGAAAATGTTCTCATCATTGGCACTGGGGTACACAAGTACAAATTCAAGCCTTGGTTTGGATTTTCACCATGGAGATAATTTTAATCTAATGGACCTTGTGGGAAATTGACAGAATCAATCAATTGCCCATCTTATGCCACATCCTGGACAGCAGTGGAAGGCAGGTTTACAGGGGACACTAAATTTTGCAAATGTATTAAGACAGTGGAGGAGTCCAATCTTTTGAAAGAGATATTTGGAATATATTGGGAAATGGGCCAAACGGTGACAAATGGTGGTTGATCAAGAAATATGCAGTATGATGTAGGAACCTAGGATCAACACACAAAACACTTACAGGGTATAATCTTGATAAAGGGTCGGAGTATTTATCGTGCACATTTTACTCGGGGAGAGAAGGTGCAAGGTTACATCAATTGAACCATTCATGGGGTATAGATACAGGGAACTAATGATGAGGGAGGCCTGTCAGTTGTATAAAACGTGCAGGGAGGCATTTAAAAACATTAGGAAGGCTAAGACGGTTCATGAGTCTTCACTGGCAGGACAGGATTTAAGGTTCATCCAAAGGAGTTCCACAAGGGCAAAAGAATAACCAGGAAAGAGTAGGGCCCATGAGGAACAACAGAGGCATGCTGTACGTCGAGCCAAAAAAGTAAAGGCGAGGTCATCAATAAGCACTTTTCACTGGTATTCACAATGGAAACACATTTTGTAGTTGGAGAATTCAGTGAAGGGGTAGGTACAAGTCTAGTGCAGGTCTTCATAAATAAAGAGGAGGTACTCAATGCCTTGGCAGGCTTAAACAGGGAGGCTGGTTTCTGTGATGTGCTAAACTGTGTCCACAACACTGCAGTTTCTTGCGGTCTTGGGTAGAGGAGTTGCCATACCAAGCAGTGATGCATCTGGATAGGATACTTTCTATGGTGCATCGATAAAAGTTGGAGAGTGTCAAAGTGGACATGCCAAATTTCTTTAGCCTCCTGAGGAAGTAGAGACGCTAGTGAGCTTTCTTGGCCATAGTGTCTACATGGTTGGACCAGGACAGGATATTGGTGATGTTCACCCCTAGGAACTTGAAGCTCTCAGCCCTCTCAACCTCTACATTGACGTAGACATGAGCATGTGCACAACCCCCCTTCCTGAAGTCAATGACTAGCTCTTTTGTTTTACTGACATTGAGGGAAAGGTTGTTGTCATGACACCATGTCACGGAGCTCTCTATCTTCTTCCTGTACTCCGACTCATCGTTATTTGAGATATGGCCCACTGTGGTGATATCATTTACAAATTTGTTGATGGAGTTAGAGCAGAATCTGACCATACAGTCATGAGTGTATAGGGGGTAGAGAGCTGAGGACGCATCCTCGTGGGTCACCAGTGTTGAGAATAATTGTTCTGGAGGTGTTGATGCTGATCCTTACTGATTGCAGTCTGTTGGTCAGGAAGTCAAGGATCCAGTTGCAAAGGGAGGTGTTGAGTCCCAGGTCTCAGAGTTTGGTGAAGAAGTGTCAAGATGAGCTCTTGAATTGCTTAGGCTATGGGCTATAAAGGGCTATGGACCAAGTGCAGGGCAATGCAATTAATATGAAAGGGTGCTAATTGGTCAGTGGTGAAGAGTTGGACCAAATGGCCTGTTTCCATGCTGTACGAATCTAGGATCACAACACAAAAGACATCATTCTGTTCTTAAGTAGGCCCTTGATTTGATTTGTTTTGGTCCCTCGCCTGGCAGATGAGATGGTGGCTCAGACAAGGCTCAAAAGGAGCGCCACAATAAGCACCAATTTAAGCAACCTCAGTTAATCAGGTAGACTTGTTATTCTGCTGCAGTACAAATTTGAGACAACCTGACTGAAGTATGTAAAACGGTGGAAAGACTAAACTTTGCACCTATTCAAAGATTATTTGGATGAGATCAAGGTTCATGCAAGTGTAGGAATAAGTTGCTTGTGAATCAGTTCATCTTATCCTTAAAAGAAGTAAACCTTTGGAATATGCTGCCAGCCTGAGATTTGCCACTTTAAAGGGGCCCTAATGAAAGGTAAATAATTAAAACATGCACGATCAATGTAACATCTTGGAGGGGCTTCAATAGTCTGAAGAAGTCAGAAAGGGATTTTCCCCTAGGTTTTCTCTTCAGTTTTTGTTACCTCTTCCTGGAAATTACATGGCAGCTGGGGAGTAGGAAGTATCTAGTCGTGGTGCTCCAGGCATCGTGAGTGTGGAGCAGGTTTGATACATGCTCACACTTTACTTTCTATTGAAGTCAATACAAAATTAAGTGCAGTACTCCTCAAGGAGTTGTTTCTTGCAGTCCTGCAATGTTAGTACATTCATAACTTTGTTGGAGTCAGGAGAAAATTAAATCGGGGATAATGTAAAACTATTGACCCTTGATCTGGTTAGTCTCCTCCAGGACTGTGATACTAAGATTACCTCCATTAGGTTTCAGGCTAAGGCATGATGCACCAGGGTGGTCAAATTATATTTTTAACTAAGCATGCTTTTAACATATTTATTTTATTTTATGGCTGCATTTATAATTAATATTCTGACTTAATTTGGATCATGATATGCACTATTCCCTCATCAAGAAGTCCAATAATCAGCTTATTCACAGGTCTTTAAAGCAACCAGGAAATTCGGTATTACTCCCAATGACAAAATGCTAATGCTTCTGGAACCAGAAACTTAGTAAGTTATGAATCACATTACTAACCTCTGTGCTGTAACATGCTATTTTTAAGCAATAACACTTGACATTTCATTGCAAATTACACAACATAAAGCAGCAGTTTTCCAGAAGGCTTGCAGAATTGCTTTACTGATTTATAGATCTGGACAGCCTTCTCTGATAGAAAAAATATTTTTCTATTTTATCCCGCTTTGTTTTGCAATCCTTGGTTAGTAAGCGAGTGATGGGAGATGGTTTCCTAATGCTATGTTAATTAAGACAAAGCATCCCATTGGTACATTTGACATACTCTCCATACTACAAACTCTTTATTCTCGACACTGAAATTCCCTTTCCAATTACAAATTTTGTTTTATTACTTTAGGACTTTTAGTAGCTTTAAATACAATTTAGGATTTTGCACATTTGCACAATACAATAAACAATAGCCATTAAATATAAGTAAGTAAGTGATCTGTTTTATTGATAGTTCTCTTTTTCTGGAGAGAAGGGAAACTTTTATGTGAATGGTGTATTTTTAACTATCAAGGTAATGGTACATCCACTGCCTAGCAGTAGTTGTACCAATGATGCATTTAAAATGACTCAAAATTGAAAATATTCATTATGTAGCGACTCACCGTCCGGTCAGGCGAACCGGCTCGGCAGTCAGGTCGCGCGGCGTCATAGTGATGTGGCCCAAGATGGCGGCGGGCCTCGTCTTTCCCGAGCGATGGGGAGAACCCGCGCGCGGGAAAGACTTGATGACGTAGTACTTACATCATTGCCGGTTGCATTGGGTGGGAACAGTCTCCCTTAAAAAGCCCGCGCAAGGCGGGAAAATAAACCAGTTCTTGTTTGACAATCCTTCGACCAGTGTCTTGTTTTATTTCGCGGTAGCAACCGCCACATTGGTGACCCCGATGGTCCAAACGGATTTTGGACCCGCGCAATGGACGACAACACAGCAGCCAACGCAGTGGCCCTCAAGCTGCCCACCTTTTGGACACTTCGTCCCAGCATCTGGTTTGACCAGGCCGAAGCGCAATTCCACCTTCAGCAGATCACCTCCGACTCCACGAGGTACTACCATGTGGTTAGCTCTCTGGACCAAGAGACAGCCACCCAGGTCGGAGACTTCATCCAGTCGCCTCCGGAGGAAGATAAGTACCCGGCTTTCAAAGACCTTTTGATTCGGACCTTCGGCCTCTCCCGTCGTGAGCGCGCCGCCCGCCTGCTTCATCTGGACGGCCTGGGGGACAGATCCCCATCTGCACTAATGAATGAGATGCTGGCATTGGCCAAGGGACACAAGCCATGCCTGATGTTCGAACAGGCCTTCCTCAAACAGCTCCCCGATGACATCCACCTGTTGTTAGCTGACGCCGACTTCAGCAACCCCCGTGAGGTAGCCGCCCGGGCAGATGTCCTGTGGAAGGCCAAACGCGAGAGCGGTTCGTCCGTCAGCCAAATCACCAGGCTGCGAGCCCAACGCCCGCCTCGCCCAGTCCCAGCAACCGAGCAGCCACACCCCAGGAACACAGACGACGACACAGGTGACCAGCTGTGTTTCTACCATCAGAGGTGGGGCGCGGAGGCCCGTCGATGCCGCCCACCCTGCAAATTTCAGGGAAATGCAAGGGCCAGCTGCCGCTGATGGCTACGGCGGCTGGCCGCCGACAGAACCTCCTATTCGTTCAGGACAAGAAATCTGGATGGCGTTTCCTCGTTGATACTGGAGCGGAGGTCAGTATTTTGCCCCCGACCGGCCGCGACACTCGTAACAGGCCACCAGGTCCTGTACTCAATGCCGCCAACGGTACAACGATATGGACTTTCGGTACCCGTACACTTCAATTACAATTCGGCGGCGGCCGTTTTATCTGGACCTTTACCCTTGCCACCGTCGCCCGACCACTCCTGGGAGCCGATTTCCTTCGGGCCCACAACCTGTTAGTCGGCCTGCGAGGGAAGCGGTTAGTCCACTCTAGCACTTTCCAGACCTATCCCCTGGGAGAAATCAGCCTACCAGCCCAGCGCCTGGACTCCATTTCCCTTTCTGGCGACGATTTCACCAAGCTCCTAGCTGAATTCCCATCAATTTTGGCAACTCGGTTTACAAATTCTAGGCCCAAACATGGGGTACGACACCACATCATTACTACAGGGCCACCCCTTCATGCCCGAGCTGGACGATTACCTCCAGACAAGCTCCGCCTGGCAAAGGAAGAGTTCCGTCCCATGGAGCAGCTGGGGATTGTTCGCAGGTCAGACAGCCCCTGGGCCTCCCCCCTGCACATGGTCCCCAAAGCCACCGGCGGGTGGAGGCCCTGCGGCGACTACCGCGGGCTGAATGACGCCACCACCCCGGACCGCTATCCCATCCCTCACATCCAGGACTTCGCAGCAAAATTACATGGGACCCGCATCTTTTCCAAAGTGGACCTCGTTCGGGGATACCACCAAATCCCGGTCCATCCGGATGACGCCCCCAAAACTGCGATTATCACCCCATTCGGCCTGTTCGAATTCCTTCGAATGCCATTCGGCCTTAAGAATGCCGCGCAGACCTTCCAGCGGCTGATGGACGCGGTAGGCCGAGACCTGGACTTCGTGTTCATTTACTTAGATGACATACTGATCGCCAGCCGTAACCGCCAAGAACACCTTTCCCACCTCCGCCAGCTGTATTCCTGTCTCCGCGATTTCAGCCTCACGATCAACCCGTCCAAGTGCCAATTCGGACGACTCTATCAATTTCCTTGGCCACAAAATCACCAGCGATGGGGCAACACCCCTACCCGCCAAGGTAGACGCTATCCGCCATTTTGCCCGCCCCGACACGGTCAAAGGCCTACAGGAATTCCTTGGGATGGTCAACTTTTACCATCGGTTCATCCCTGCAGCAGCCCGTATCATGTGCCCTCTGTTCTCGCTGATGGCTGGTAAGGGCAAGGACATCACCTGGAATGACGAGGCTGCGGCTGCCTTTGTTAAGGCCAAAGACGCCCTGGCAGACGCCACGATGCTTGTACACCCTAGGACAGACATCCCAACCGCCCTCATGGTGGACGCGTCCAACACTGCAGTGGGTGGGGTACTGGAACAGCTAATCGAAGGCCGTTGGCAACCCTTGGCATTTTTCAGCAAGCACCTTAGACCACCCGAACTGAAATACAGCGCTTTTGATCGGGAACTTCTAGCGCTGTATCTGGCCGTCCGGCATTTCCGATACTTTCTAGAAGGCAGGCCTTTCACCGCTTTCACCCATCATAAGCCTTTGTCCTTTGCCTTCTCCAAAGTCTCTGATCCCTGGTCAGCTCGTCAGCATAGACATTTATCCTACATTTCTGAATTCACAACAGATATCCAACATGTCTCTGGAAAGGATAATGTCGTTGCTGATTCACTTTCCAGACCGACCATCCACAACCTGTCCTTGGGTGTCGACTACATGGCCCTAGCTGATGCACAGCAAGCCGATGACGAGTTGCCCAGCTACAGAACCGCAGTCTCGGGCCTGCAGCTCCGAAATTTCTTGGTTGGTCCAGGTCAGCAGACCCTACTTTGCGACATCGCAACAGGTCAGCCCCGCCCTATAGTTCCTGCAGCCTGGCGGAGATGCGTTTTCGACTCGGTACATGGGTTGGCACACCCAGCCATCAGATCCACTGTCCGACTGGTCACCAGCAAGTTTGTCTGGCATGGCCTGCGCAAACAGGTCAGTGAGTGGGCCAGGACTTGTCTGCACTGCCAGACATCAAAAATCCAACGACACACCAAAGTCCCGCCACAGCAGTTTGAGCCTACCCGTATGAGGTTCGACCACATACACGCCGACCTCGTGGGCTCTCTGCCGGTTTCAAGAGGAACCTGGTACCTCCTTACCATCATGGACCGGTTCACGAGTTGGCCAGAGGCAACCCCCCGACTGACATCACGACTGATTCCTGCGCCCGGGTGCTGCTCACAACTTGGGTCTCACGTTTTGGTGTTCCGGCCCACATCACTTCAGACAGAGGCACCCAATTCGCTTCCAGTCTCTGGGCTGCATTAGCGAACCTGCTAGGGACGCAGCTGCACACCACCACGGCCTACCATCCTCAATCAAACGGGTTGGTGGAATGTTTTCACCGCCATCTGAAATCAGCCTTGATGGCCCGCCTGAAGGGTCCTAACTGGGTTGACGAGCTGCCTTGGGTCCTGCTCGGCATACGCACTGCCCCCAAAGAAGACCTCCATGCTTCGTCAGCTGAGCTTGTGTACGGGGCGCCACTAGTTGTCCCAGGGGATTTCATACCTGCCCCTCGAGACCAAGGGGAACAACCCCCAGCAGTTCTACAAAGACTGCCCGAGAAGCTTGGCAACTTGGCCCCGATTCCCACGTTGCGGCACGGTCAAGCCCCATCCTGCTAGCCCAAAGAACTACGAGACTGTAAGTTTGTTTTCGTTCGCAGGGGTACACCTCGGGTGCCGTTGCAACGACAATATGAGGGACCGTTCCGAGTCATAAGGAATAATGGATCCACCTTTATTTTGGACGTTGGAGGCAGGGAACAGGTTTTCACGACGGACCGCATCAAACCGGCCCATTTAGATCTGCAACAACTGGTCGAGGTTTCAACGCCGCGACGCAGAGGTCGACCCCCTAAGCGGCAGCTGGCACAGCCCGCGGACCTTGGGGACTGTATCGCCGGTTCTGGGGGGAGGTTGTGTAGCGACTCACCGTCTGGTCAGGCGAACCGGCTCAGCAGTCGGGTCGCGCGGCATCGGAGCGACAAGGCCCAAGATGGCGGCGGGCCGCGTCTTTCCCGAGCGACGGGGAGAACCCGCGCACGGGAAAGACTTGATGACGTAGTACTTACGTCATTGCCGGTTGCATTGGGCGGGAACAGTCTCCCTTAAAAGGCCCGCGCAAGGCGGGAAAATAAACCAGTTCTTGTTTGACAATCCTTCGACTAGCGTCTTGTTTTATTTCGCGGTAGCAACCGCTACGATTAAATCAAAACTAGACTTTGTAATGAAAACCATGAATCTATTGGATTACTATATAAAAAAACAATTTGGTTCACCAAAGTTCTTCTGGAGAGGAAATCTGCCATCATTACCCAGTGTGGCACAAGTGTAACTGCAGACCAGCAGCACTGTGGTTGACTATTACTTGGTTAACTATCACTCCGGCTTGCTACAACATTTCAGAGTATACTCAATTGTACCATAACCATTATATTAAAAAGGAAAAGAAAAATCCAACAGACCACCTAGCACTCTCCAGGCACTATATTTGTGTAGTAAAAAGTCACTCACAGTCCAAGTGACCTTGCAAAGTCCTCCTCGCGATTGGTGTCTAAATCAGGAGAGCTAGACAACAATGACATGGTCTTTAAGATACAATTTTGTGAGCACAATTACATGCCAGATACTTCCATCTCAAAACTTTAAGTGTATCTTTTTCCACTGGGGATGATACAGTGGTACACACGGAGTAACTCTAGAGGCCTCAATGTTGATTTCAGATCTCATTGTATCTCATGGCATCACATCAAACATGAGTATGGAAATCTCTTCCTGATTACCACATGCAAATCTCTCTCAGCTAATGAAATTGTGCTTTTACATCATAAAACTTTATTGTCGAGCCAGCAAATTAAATGAAGAATGTAGAAGGCCAAGCTGGGTGCACTACCTACCAAGGTAGATACCTAAAATGAGTTAACAACCTGGTGAAGCTTTAACACAGGACTATATGTATGCTGACAGCAAATCAGCATGCAATTGACAGAGATAAACAATCCCACAAGCAGAATAGCAGAAGAAGGCTCTGCAGTCCTGCTACTTCTCATTGGAAATAAATGGATGACGAAATTCCAAGAGTATCCCAATTCTCAATGAAAGCAGGGCCAAGCAAGCGACTGCTAAAGGCAAGGGTCAGCACTTGCAAGCGTATTCATTCAGAAGTCACATGGATGATCCATATCACTTTCCTCGCACTATCATAGAAGTCAGCCTTCAGCTAGATCAATTCACTTCATGTTATCAAGAAACAGCTGAGAGCACCAGATACAGCAAAGTCTATGGGACCAGACAAAGATCTAAACTTCAGAACTAATTATACCTACAGTCAAGCTGTTCCAGTATATTGGCATAGAATCATAGAATAATAAAGCACAGAATCAGGCCCTTTGGCTCAACTTATCCACTCCAACCAAGATGCCCATCTAAACTTGTCTCATTTGCCTGTGGTTTGCCTAGATTTACCCCTCTAAATCTGTCCTATTCAGAGACCTGTCCAAATGTCTTTTAAATGTTGTTATTGTATCTGCTTCTACCACTCCATCCGGAAGCTCATTCCACCTACGCACTACCCTCTGCGTGAAGAAGTGCCCCTCAGGTCCCTTTTAAACCTTTCTCCTCACACCTTAAACCTGTGCCCTCCAACTTTTAATTCCCTATCCCTGGGAAAACAATTATGCATTCACCCCTTCTATGCCCTTCCTGATTTTATACACCTCTATTAGGTCACCCATCAGTCTCCTGCGCTCCAAGGAATAAAGTTCTAGCCTGCCCAATCTCTCCCTATAACTCAAGTCCTGGGAACATTCTTGTAGATCTTCTTTGCATTCTTTCCACTTAATGAAATCTTTCCTATAACAGTGTAAGCATACTTCAGGTGTGGCCTCACCAATGTCTTGTACAACTGCAACATAACGTCCCAACTCTTATACTCAATCTGCCTGAGAATGTGGAAAATTGTCCAGATACAGCTTGTTTTGCAAAAAGCAAGACAAATCTAATCCAGCTATTTGCCACTTAACCAATCTTAAGCAAAGTGAAGGAAGCTGTCATCAATTATGCTTTCATGCAGCACATACTCACCAATAATCTGCTCACCAATGCCCAATTTAGGTTTCAGCAGGGTCACTTGGATGCAGATATCATCACAGTCTTGGTCTGAACGTGGATCAAAGACCTGATTTCCAGAGGCAATGTAAGAAATTCCACAACTTCAGAGTCATTTAGAAAAAAAATCATTTTTCTTGATGCAGATGTCACTGGTAAGGTCAGCTAACTGCCTTTGAGAGTTAGGGTCAAGTGGAGTGGCCATTTCGGAGTGGCCATTTTGAGAGGGGCTGCTGTCTAGTCAAAGTGCTGCTGGTTGTCTAAGTGTAGGCTTTGGTGAATACTGGGCTTCGGTGAGGAGGGCAAGCAACACTAAGGTAAGGTGAGGGTAGGTTCTTATTTTTTTTCCCTCAAAGCTTTTTAATCATGGCAGGTGAGCTCAGACCCGTGTCATACTCCTCCTGTGCAATGTGGGAACTCAGAGAGGCTGCCAGAGTCCCTGACGACTATGTGTGCAGGAAGTGCGTCTAGCTGAAGCTCCTGGCGGACCGCATGATGACACTGGAGCTATGCATGGATTCACTTTGGAGCATCCGTGATGCTGAGAATGTTGTGGATAACAGGTTTAGTGAGTTGGTCACACCGCAGTTTAAGGTCCCAAGGAAAGATAGGGAATGGGTGATCAACAGGCAGAGCAGTAGCAGGAAGGTAGTGCAGGAGTCCCCTGTAGTCATCTCCCTCCAAAACAGATATACTGCTTTGGATACTTCTGGGGGATTTCACTCATCAGGAGAAGGTAGAAGTAGCCAGGATCATGGCACCATGAGTGGTAAGAAAAAGAGTGGCAGATCTATAGTGGTAGGGTATTCCATAGTAAGGGGAATAGTCAAGAGCTTTTGTGGCAGCAAAAGGGATTCACAGTTGGTGTGTTGCCTCCTGAGTGCAAGGGTCACGGATGTCTCAGAGCGGCTGCAAGGCATTCTAAAAAGGGATGGCGAACAGCCAGTCGTCATGGTGCATATAGGTACCAACGATACAGGAAAATAGCAGGATGAGGTCCTACAAGCCAAATTTAGGGAGCAAGAAGATAAAGTAAAAAGTAGGACCTCAAAGGTAATAATCTCAGGATTGTTACCTGTACCATGTGCTAATCAGAGTAGGAATAGCAGCATAGTTCAGATGAATATGTGGCTTGAGCAGTGGTGCAGGAGGGTTTCAGATTCCTGGGGCATTGGAACTGGTTCTGGGGGAGGTGGGGCCAGTACAAACCAGACGGTCTGCACCTGGGCAGGACTGGGACCAATGTCCTTGGGGCATTGTTTGCTAGTGCTATTGGGGAGGGTTTAAACCAATATGGCAGGGGGAATGGGAATCCACGCAGAAAGACAGAGGGAGCAGTGCAGAGAACAAAGAAAAAGTTGGAAAAGAGGAAAGTAAGAGTGGAGGACAGAAAAGTCAAATGTAAAGGACACAAACGTTACCAGATTCTCAAAGGACAGTGAGTGTAAGGGTACTTTATCTGAATGCCCGTAGTATTTGAACCAAGGTCAGTGAACTCGTGGCACAAAGGGGTATGATTTAGCCACCATTACAGAAACGTGGTTGCAGGGTGGAGATGATTGGGAATTAAATATCCAAGGGTATTAGGTAATACGGAAGGATAGGCAGGAAGGGAGGGGAGTATTTAAGGATGAGATCAGGGCGATACTGAGAGACGATATAAAATCTAAGGAGCAGAATGCGGAGTCCATTTGGGTAAAGAGTAGGAACAGTAAAGGGAAAAAGTCACTGGTGGGAGTTGTCTATAGGCCACCGTATAATAACATTACAGTGGCACAGGCAATAAACCAAGAAATATCTGATATATGTAAGAATGGAAGTTGTCATGGGGGACTTTAACTTGCAATAGATTGGGCGAATCAAGTTTGTCGAGGCAGTCTTGAGGAGGACTTCATTGAATGCATCTGTGATAGCTTTCTTGAACAGCATGTGAGTGCTCCTACAAGGGAAAATGCTATCTTAGGTCTGGTCCTGTGCAATGAGACAGGTAAAATTAATGATCTTGTCGTTAGGGATCCTCTTGGAAAGAGTGATCACAGTATCATTGAATTTCTCATACAAATGGTGGGTGAAATAGTTTGATCTAAAACCAGTGTATTATGCCTAAACAAGGGAGACTACCACCATCATGAAGTGCTTTGAGAGGTTGGTCATGGCACGCATCAACTCCAGCCTATCAGACAACCTGGACCCATTGCAATTCGCCTATCGGCGAAACAGGTCTACAAGCGGATGCCATTTCCCTGGCCCTACACTCAGCTCTGGAGCATCTGGACAGTAAAGACACATACATTAGACTATTGTTTATTGACTACAGCTCTGCCTTCAATACAATAATTCCAAGCAAGCTTGTCACCAAACTCCGAGACCTAGGTCTCAACATCTCCCTCTGTAACTGGATCCTTGACTTTCTAACAAACAGACCGCAATTAGTGAGGATAGGCAGCAATACCTCTGGCACGATTATTCTCAACACTGGTGCCCTACAAGGCTGTGTCCTCAGCCCTCTACTCTACTCCCTCTACACTCATGACTGTGTGGCCAGATTCTGCTCTAACTCCATCTACAAGTTTGCAGATGATACCACCGTTGTAGGCCGTATCCCAAACAGCGATGAGTCGGAGTACAGGAAGGAGATAGAGAGCTTAGTGGAATGGTGTCATGATAACAACCTTTCCCTCAATGTCAACAAAGCAAAAGAGCTGGTCATTGACTTCAGGAAAGGGGGCGATGTACATGCACCTGTCTACATCAATGGTGCTGAGGTCGAGAGGGTTGAGACCTTCATGTTCCTGGGAGTGAACATCACCAACAGCCTGTCCTGGTCAAATCACGTAGATGCCATGGCCAAGAAAGCTCACCAGCACCTCTACTTCCTCAGGAGGCTAAAGAAATTTGGTTTGTCCCCTTTGACTCTCACCAACTTTTACCGATGCACCATAAAAAGCATCCTACCTGGATGTATCACGGCTTGGTATGGCAACTGCTCTGCCCAGGACCGCAAGAAGCTGCAGAGAGTTGTGGACACAGCCCAGCGCATCACGGACACCAGCCTCCCCTCCTTGGACTCTGTCTTTACCTCTCGTTGTTTTGGTGTAGCAGCCAGCATAATCAAAGACCCCACCCATCCGGGACATTCTCTCTTCTCTCCTCTTCCATCAGGTAGAAGATACAGGAGCCTGAGGGCGCGTACCACCTGACTTAAGGACAGCTTCTACCCCACTGTGATAAGACTATTGAATGGTTCCCTTATACAATGAGATGGACTATGACCTCACGATCCACCTTGTTGTGACCTTGCACCTTATTGCACTGCACTTTCACTGTAGCTGTGACACCTTACTCTGTACTGTTACTGTTTTTACCTTACTACATCAATGCACTTTGTACTAACTCAATATAACTGCACTATGTAATGAATTGACCTGTACGATCAGTTTGTAAGACAAGCTTTTCAGTGTACCTCGGTACAAGTGACAATAATAAACCAATACACCTCCATCATGTCTCCTCTCCTCCTCCTTCTCTCCAAAGAGTAAAGCCCTAGCTCCCTTAGTTTCTCCTCATAATGCATACTCTCTAAACCTGGAGATTTACCAGGCAGCATCCTGGTAAATCTCCCCTGCACCCTTTCCAGTGCTTCCACATCCTTCCTATAATGAGGCGACCATAACTGGACACAGTACTCTTAAGTGTGGTCTAACCAGAGTTTTGTAGAGCTGCACCATTACCTCGCGGCTCTTAAACTCGATCCCTCGACATATGAAAGCTAACACCCCATAAGCTTTCTTAACTACCCTATCCACTTTTGAGGCAACTTTCAGGGATCTGTGGATATGGACCCCCAGATCCCTCTGCTCCTCCACACTATCAAGAATCCTGCCATTAACTTTGTACTCTGCGTTGGGGTTTGTCCTTCCAAAGTGTACCACCTCACACTTGTCCGGATAAGACTATTGAACGATTCCCTTATACAATGAGATGGACTATGACCTCACGATCTACCTTGTTGTGACCTTGCACTTTATTGCACTGCACTTTCTCTGTAGCTGTGACACTTTACTCTGTACTGTTACTGTTTTTACCTGTACTACATCAATGCACTTTGTACTAACTCAATGTAACTGCACTGTGTAATGAATTGACCTGTACGATCAGTTTGTAAGACAAGCTTTTCACTGTACCTCGGTACAAGTGGCAATAATAAACCAATACCAATACTACAACGGGATGAGGGAGGAGTTGGCTATCATAGACTGGGAACACAAGCCATATGGTGGGACAGTTGAGCAACAGTGGAAGACTTTCAAAGAGATTTTCCACAGTGCTTAACAAAAGTATATTCCAGTTAAAAGCAAGGACAGTAGGGGTGGGGAGAGCCAGCCTTGGATAACTAAGGAAATAAAAGAAGGCATCAAACTGAAAGCTCATGTATACAAAGTCACCAAAAGTAGTGGGAAACTGGAAGTTTGGGAAAACTTTAAAAAGCAACAAAGAACCACTAAGCAAGCAACAAGAAAAGGGAAGATAGATTACGAAAGTAAACTGGCACAAAATATTAAAACAGATAGTAAAAGATTTTATAATTATATAAAGCGGAAAAGGGTGGCTAAAGGGAACATAGGTCCCTTGGAAGATGAGAAGGCAGGATTAATATTGGGTAATATGGAAATTGCAGAAGCTTTGAACAACTATTTTGTGTCAGTCTTCACGGTGGAGGACATGTCTAACATGCTAAAGAGAGATATTATGGATGTGATGGGAGGCAAGGACCTCGATACAATCGCTGTCGCTAAAGAGGTAGTGATGAGCAAACTAGTGTGCCTAAAGGTAGACAAGTCCCCTGATCCTGATGGGATGCATCCCAGGGTACTGAAAGAAATGGCAAAAGTTACAGTCGACTTGTTTGTGATAATTTACCAAAATTCTTTGGACTCTGCGCAGGTCCTGGTCGATTGGAAGACAGTGAATGTCATGCCACTGGTTAAAAAAGGATGTCATCAAAAGGTGGGTAATGATAGGCCAGTTAGTTTAACGTGTGTAGTAGGGAAAATGCTTGAAGCTATCATCAAGGAAGAAATAGTGAAACATCTGGAAAAAAGTGGTTTCATCAGGCAGACACAGCATGGATTCAGGAAGGGCACGTCCTATTTGACAAACTTACTAGAGCCCTTTGAGGATATAATGAGTGCAGTGGATAGAGGGGAACAGGTGGATGTTATATACTTAGATTTCCAGAAGGCATTCAACAAAGTGCCGTATAAAAGACTTATCCATAAGATAAGGATGCATGAACTTGGGGGTATGTATTAGCATGGATAGAGGATTGGTTAACCAATAGAAGGCAGAGA
Organism: Pristis pectinata; assembly: GCF_009764475.1. NCBI lineage: Eukaryota > Metazoa > Chordata > Chondrichthyes > Rhinopristiformes > Pristidae > Pristis > Pristis pectinata. Next base: position 106,079,984 of record NC_067405.1, on the reverse strand, counting down.
GTTGGGTGTTTCTCTGGTTGGCAATCAGTACGCAGGGTGCCGCAGGGGTTGGTGCTGGGCCAGCAACTGTTCACGATATACATTAACGATTTGGAAGAGGGAACCGAGTGTAGTGTATCTAAGTTTGCTGATGACACTAAATTTAGTGGAAAAGCAAATTGTGCAGAGGATGCGGAGAGTCTGCAAAGAGATATAGATAAGTTAAGTAAATGGGCAGGGGCCTGACAGATGGAGTACAATGTCGGCAAATGTGAGATCATCAACATTGGAAGGAAAAGTAGAAGATCAGATTATTATTTAAATGGTGAAAGATTGAAGCATGCTGTTGTGCAGAGGGACTTGGGAGTGCTTGTGCATGAATCACAAAAGGTTGGTTTGCAGGTGCAACAGGTTATCAAGAAGGCAAATGGAATGTTGGCCTTCATTGCTAAAGGCATTCAATTAAAGAGCAGGGAGGTTATGCTGCAACTGTACAGGGTACTGTTGAGGCCGCACCTGGAGTACCATGTGTAGTTCTGGTCTCCTTACTTGAGCAAAGGTATAATGGGTTTAGAGGTGGTTTGCCAGGTTGATTCTGGAGATGAGGGGGTTAGCCTATGAGGAGAGATTGAGTAGCCTGGGACTATACTCGCTAGAATTCAGTAGAATGACAGGGGATCTTGCAGAAACACATGCAGTAAAACTATGAAAGCGATAGATAATTTAGAGGCAGGAAAGTTGTCTCCACTGGTAGGTGAGACTAGAACTAGGGGACATAGCCTCAAGATTTGGGGGAAAAGATTTAGGATGGAGATGAGGAGAAACTGCTTTTCCAGAGAGTAGTGAATCTGTGGAATTCTCTGCCCAGGGAAGCAGTAGAGGCTACCTCATTAAATATATTTAAGATACAGTTAGATTGACTTTTGCATAGTAGGGGAATTAAGGGTTATAGGGAATTAAAGGTTATGGGGAAAAGGCAGGTAGGTGGAGCTGAGTCAACGGTCAGATCAGCCATGATTTTATTGAATGGCAGAGCAGGCTCGATGGGCCAGATGGCCAACTCCTGCTCCTATTTCTAATGTTCTTATGAGAGGGTGGTGGTCAGCCACTGGTGTCCTGCTGGGGAAAGTGCTTCCATGATATTTTGAGTAGGGAAAAGTTAAGAGGTCACATCAAGGCAGCATTTGACCAAGTGTAGTTGAAGGTACTTTAGTAAAACAGAACTCAATGAGCATTGAAAGGAAAACACACCGTTGCACAAAGGAAGATGATTTTGTTTGTTAGATTGAATAAATCCAGCCTCAGGAATTCACTACAGGAGTTCTTCAGGGCAATGTGTTAGTTTCAACTGCCTGCAGTTTTTCCATCTTCCTTCCATCAAAATGTCAAAAGTGAGGATATTCATTGATGATTACACAAAATTCATCTCCGTTCATAACTCCTCAGCAACCCATGCCTGCATGTAGCAAGAATAATGCAGCATCAAGGAATATTGAGCATTGAGCTGATAAGCAGCAAATAACATTTGTGCCACAGAAATGGCAGGCAGTGACCATCTCCATCAACTACTTTTGTTGAGTTCCTCACCAATAATATTCTAGGAGTCACCAGTAACCAGAAACATAATAGGGACAGCCACACAAACACTGTGACTACAAGAGTAGGTCAGAAGCTGTGATTCACTTCCTGAAACCTCAGAACCTTACGTCAGTAGTGTGGTGGAGTGCTCTCCACTCGTCTGGAGAGCATGGCTCCAACACTACTTCCAAAACACAATCCAGGAAAAGTAGCTGTTTGATTGCTGCACAATTGACCACACTAAAATATTAATCTCCTCTACCACCAGTGCTCCTTGGCTGCAATGTGTATGGTTAATAAAACGCACTGCAGTCACTTGCCTAGTCTACTCCCACATCACCTTGCAAACCTTCCATCAAGAAGGTCAAGGGCAATAGGCACATGGGAAATCCATCATATGAAGATAATAACACACTTTTCTGATGTGGAAATGTCTTGTCAGTCCTTCATCATTGCTGGGTCTAAATCCTGGTAATCCCTACTCAAAACATCATGACAGTATCTCACCAGTAGGACTGCAGTGGTTCAACATAGTGGCTCACCAGTACTTCCTAAAAGGCATTTAGAGATGGACAATAATAACTGACCTTGCCAGTGACATTTGCATCCAGAGAAATGATTTTTCTTAAATGACTTTAAAGTTGTGTAATCCTTTAGAAGAGTCATTCTCTTTCAAAAGTGCTAAAAGTAGTGAATGGTTAACATGTTGAATAATGGTGCATTCTGCAGCAAGTTCACTCCAGGCAGTCTTGAAAGATCTGAGAAGTTGTATAATAATGAAAAATGTGCAATACTTGTGGGGCATTGCTTGTGCACATATCCCTACAACCACACATTCATCATTTTACATGTATTGTCACTGAAAGTTTAATTGCATAAACACTCTGTAACTGTCCTGTCATATTTCTTGTCAGTGTGGATTCTCTCTCCGGGCTTACTATCTCGGAAACCATAATTGAATTGCTATTGAATCACACAGAGCTGAAAAATAAAATCTTTATGAATAGAATTTATTTCCTATCAGAAGATTTGACAAATTATTGCACAAGAAGAACCTTGGTGATAATTTCTGGGTTTATTCTAGACTGAATTATTTCCCATTTATAGTTATCTCTCCACTAGAATTATGAGAACCCAGCAAGATTTTGAATGTGCTAAAATTCCAGGGCTGTAGCAAATGAGTCCTCGAGGGGCACTGACAATATTAAATTGCTCACTACCTTGTGCAGCTTTGGTTCTTAAATAATCAACAGAACTCAGCAGCAATTCAATTAATTTGTCATTAAAATTTGAATGACTCAACACTTTATTAGATTGGGAAAACAGAACATCAACCAACTGAGCAATTATTCACCTGTGCCGTCTGAAATGTGGCAATTTCTTTTTAGTTATTCATTTTTTTGGGATCTGGGCATTGCTGGCAAGGCCAGCGTTTATTGCCCATCTCTTAATTGCCCTTGAGAAGGTGGCATTGAGCTGCCTTTTTTTAAACTGCTGCAGCCTTCTGGTGCAGGTGCTTGTGCAAAGTGCTGTTGGGTTGGAAGCTCCAGGATTTAAACTCAGTGATGACGAAGGACCAGTAATATATCTCGAAACCAGGATGATGCGCAACTCGGAGCGGAATCTGTACGTGGTGGTGTTCCTGTACACCTCTTGCTCTTGTTCTTGTTTGTTAAGACTGTATGCTTGGAAATGCTATCAGAATAGCCCAGACAAGCAACTGCTGTGCATTTTGTGTGTGGAACATATTGCAACCACTGTGTAATGGTGAGAAAATACAATAAAAGTTATGCTCAGAGTTATTTCTCATTTTGCAGACATGACAGGCATATCCGATGCATTGTTGAAAACATTGCCTAAAAGGTTTGCTTTTTGTAAGCACTCAAGTTGAAATCAGCAGCATTTATATTCTCAGTATTAGCAGGGTATAATCCAAAATGCACCATACTGACAAACCCTTAGCACTAGTTGAGCTAAGATAAATACTAGTTAACCTCTAAGATAAATATTAGTTAATCATTTGAATTAATCAACAATAGTTAAAATTGTAATTGTTTTTACTTATAGAAATTGAACTGCTCTGGAAAAATTTCTAATTGTTTCATTGTTCATTTTCTCATTGCTCTTTATGAAACGTTGACTAAACCTGGGGGTATATCTTATCTGGCCATCATAAATTTATCAGCTGTTTCATGGGTGGGACTTGTTAAGCCTCATCTGGATACCCCCTTATACACTACCATTCAAGATCTAGTTATTTGGGACTGAAATAACACTTACTAGCAAGCCAACACAAGCAAATATGCAAATACTTAGCATGTAGGGAAGCAGCAACGATGCATACATTTGCTTTCCATCCCAAATAATTCTCCAATTGAAGAACTTTTATAAAATTTATGAAATCTTTTATCATTTGAAATCTAAAGTCTCTGAAGAAGTTTATAGACCTTGAAGCAGTGGGTCTGGCTTGTCATTATGTTAACATATATATATATATCTATATCACTTAAAAACCCATGTACAAGAATGGATACAAAAAGTAATTTAACAAAATTTCTGGCCTGCCTTCTTTCTACTTCAGAAATTTATTTAACTGCTATCAGCTTATATTTCATTCTATGATTAGTAGAGGAGATCTCCATTAGCCTTAAACCGAAGGTCAAAACACATCAAGGGCAGCCAGCAAAAATACTGTAATATGAAGTAGATAATTGAAAGGTTTGATCAAAGACATCTTTTCACAATGTCATTATCTTGTAAAGCACAGAAATAGACATTCCAGTCCACCATGTCCATGTCAAACTTTTTGCCACCTACACTAGTCCCATTTGCACACATTAGGTCTGTATCCTTCTTTGCATTGCCTATTCAAGTGCCTATTTATATGTCTCTTGAATGAAATGATTGCATCTGACTCCACCACCTCCTCTGGCAGCAAGTTCCAGATATCAACCACTCTCATACATCCCTCTCAAATCCCCTTTAAAAATCCTTCATTTCACCTTAAACCTCTGCCCTCTTGTTTTTGATACCCCACCATGGGAGAAAAATTTTGACCATCTATCCTTTCAATGCCTCATATGATTTTAGAACTTCTATCAGGTCACCCCCTCAGCCTCCTTCACTTCAGGGAAAACAAGCCCAGCCTATCCAATCTCTTCCCATAACTAAAGTGCTCTGATCAAAACAACATCCGCCACCACCCTCTGCCTCCAATCATCAAACCAATTATGGATCCAACTAACCAGCCTGTCTTGTATCTCTTATACCTTAATCTTCTGGACCAGCCTACCATGTGGTACCTTGTCAAATGCTTTACTAAAGTCCGTACAGACAATGTCTACTGCCCTGCCTTCATCAATCTTCTTAGTTTCCTCCTCAAAATCTTAATCAAATTAGTCAGCAGGATTTCCCCCACACAAAGCTTTGCTGACTATTTTTGATCAGCTCCTGGCTTTCCAAATATATAAAAATCTTATCCTTTAGCATTTCCTCCAGTAATCACTTCCATAAGCCTCATAAGGTAGATACCTTGTCCATCCCTGCTGCCCTTGTCTAATAAAGGAGCAACATTAGCTATCCTCCAGCCTTCAGGTACTTTACCTATGGCTAAGGAAGACACTGAAGTTTCTGACAGGGCCCTAGCTATCTCCTCCCTTGCTTCCGTAGCATCCAAGGACAGATCTCATCCAGCCCTGGGGATTTATTAATCCTTATGCATTCTAATATATCATCCTTCTGAATACTGACATGCTCCAGACTATCAATGTATCTCTCCCTAAACTCACTATCTTCCATGTCTTTCTCCTTGGTGAATACAGATGAAAAATATTCATTTAGGGCTTCGCCTATATCTGCTGGCTCCACACATAGATTACCCCTTATGGTTCCTAAGGGGATCCACTCTTTCCTTGGCTACTCTTTTTCTCCTGATATACTTACAGAATGTCTTGGGATTCTCCTTAATCTTACTTGCCAAGGATATTTCATGACCCCTTATTGCCCTCCTAAATTCTTTCTTTAGTTCTCACCAACACCCTTTATATTAGAATATAGAATAGTACAGCACAGGAACAGTCCCTTCGGCCCACAATGTTGTGCTGAACTAATTAAACTAGTAGTTAAACACCTAACTAAACCCTTCTGCCTTCACAATGTCCATATCCCTCTATTTTCTGGATATTCATGTGCCTCTCTAAAAAACCTCTTAAATGCCTAATATTCCTCAAGAAACTCATTTGATTCTAGTTGCCTATATCTGCCATATGCTTCCTTTTTTTCCTAATTAAACATTCAATATCCTTTACCTTCCAAGGCTCCCTAACCTTGCCACATTTGCCTTTCACCGTTACTGGTACATGCTGGCCCTCAACTGCTACTAACTCTTTTAAAGAGTTTTACCTGCAAGCACCTGCTCTCAATCTACTTTTACCAGGTTGTCTCTTACACTTCTGAAATCAGCCTTACTCCAAGTCAGGAAAGGGGATAAGACCAATCTTATCCCCTTCCATAACCACCTTGGCACTTACGGAATCATGATCCCAAATGATACTCCACTAACACTTTTACTACTGCCCAGTTTCATAAGACAAGGTTGAATACTGCCCTGTCCCTTGTTGGGATATTTATATATTGTCTCAAAAAACTTTCTCTCAGTATCTAATGTAACGAACTTCAGAGACAAGTGTACAATGCACTCACACTATTATATAGCATGCTTTGCCATCGAATTGGGATGAATATCGAGGATGGTAGTTGATGTGCTGTAAGTGATTATTTTTATTTAGTTGTTCTTGGGTAGCATTCCTAAAAGTATTGTAAATCTTTAAAAACATATTACTGGATTAACTTACAATACTTGGATGAATTATAAAGCAGTTATCTCACCAAGTTGTCCAAAGACGTCAGAAAACAACAAAATTGAAGTTTAGAATGTCAAAAATCTATTACTCCTTCAATATAATAAAAAGAAGTATTTAAGTTAGTAAGGTTATCGCATGATTCGTCATGTGTGTTGACACCATAACCTTTCTTTAATGGTTGAACAGCATTGAGGGTTTTAACAAGCTGAGTACTGGGAGGATGTGTATTATGAAATGATTCAAATATTAGTTTATCAAATAATAATGTGCTACATTTGCTAGACATAAACATGTTTATCTCTGATGTCTCTTAAATTATATTCTTAAGCTTCTATTGATATTGAGAAACACAGCTTGTAGTATTAGCTATAAGGTGTTAGCCTGGAATCTGCTGGAGCATGGCATTTTGCACATATAGTTACAGGTTGGATTTTCCATCATCCTTCAATCCTAAGTAACTTGTTGTATAAATATGCCTAAGTGTGAGCCCATAACACAGGGTATCTGTAACTTTGGTTAATAGGAAAATCAATCTATCCCCTTAACAATAGAATTTAAGTAAAGCAAATAAAGTGATTGGGAAAGAAGGGTGAATTAGAGTCGAATTAGATACAAAAGGAAAATAGAGATAGCAAAATAACAATTGGATTTGGAGGGATGAAAAAGGCAGAAGACTGGCCTTCACCATTTCATCTGTTCCTTTCCTTAGCTTTAGGAACATAGTTAAAACTGATAACATGTTCCTTAAACTGTGGAAAAGCAGCCCTAACTTGCTGTGGCAAGTTCAATTTCCATTGAACTAGCATACAACAATTACTTGAGATGGTTGATGGTAAATTTCTGTTTATGTGAGGCAAATGATGGGGAAAGGTAAATTAGCCAGTAATTTGCAACAATTCAAGGCCCAGTATCTCTTCCTCACCACTAATAGCATTTTTCTGCATTTATAACAGCATGTATCATGAATTTATTGTTACTTTTCAGCAAATTTGCTGTCAATTTTTATTCGGGATACAATCATAAAGCACATATGATAAAAAGGGTAGCATAATAACAGATCCTGTATTTGCCAGTAATTTGGTCTTCCATACCCTTTGTAAATCTTTACTATTGCGCCAAGGCTGTAATCAGGTTTTTTCTTCCATCTGTCCTATGTTCTCCATTATTCCTACATTTTCCCTGTGTTTAACTGATCGAGTTGGAGAATGAAAACAGAACACAAAGAATGTAACTTAATCAGTAAAAGTACCACTTTAGCCTCTGGAGAAAAGCCTAACAAGCTGAAAATCAAGCAGTGTTGCTGTTATGCCTCTTGTGGACATAAGTATCCCTGCTGTAACTTATTGCTAAGTGCACTATTTTGAAAAACATGCTCTTAATTCTCTACTGCATGACAATCTATGAAAGATGTTAAGCAACTGCTTTTTAATAAGAATATTTCAATAAAACCGCTACTCAAAAAGTTGCAGACCACTTAAATGTATTAAGATAATAATTTCTCATATATGCTAATAGGAAGTATATTATAATCAGGATGGCAGATTTAAGGTAGGACACAATTGGATTTTCCTTAAAATTTCTTTTCAGTATTGTGCAACAGTGCACCTTCTGAGCTGGCGTGAGATGAGGTGGTATGCAGTTTGTGCGATGGTAGACTGAATGAGTTATATTGTTTTAACTTATACATTATTCAGTGTCTAAAACTGACTGCAAAGTGTCTAGGGATCTCTGCACAGCAATTGAAAGGATACTTGCAATACCATATGATTGGGATTTTGCTGGAATAAGGGTTCACTGAATAAGTGTCTTGAATGCTACAGCAGTCTGAATACACACTTATTGACATTCTCATTTACCACTACATCTCAGAGGATTTTTGTCAATTTTCGATGAGCAAACTTGCAGGACATCCTCCAAGTGAAGCCAAAAGCTGGCTACATACTGTATATCAAACAAGTTCACCTTCGAGTGAGCTTAGGGTCATAATTCCAAGTCTATGCTATGTAATAAGCAATAAGTATGGCTTACAGTTCCACTTTGTTTTTCTAGATTTGTTTAAAAAAATTGTAACCATAAGAAAAAGGAAACAGAGGAATTTTAAATAGACACAGAATATAATTAATACAAATGTACTGTTTCTTTTAAGAAATTGAAATACAAAGAAAATATTCTGGATACATTTAAGTGGATTATGGAGATCATGAATATCATTTAGGTGACTACAATATTGGACGAGAAATTTCAGTTGTCACGTTGGTGTCAGCATCATTATGCTATAAAACTGATAGCAACATTTGTCATCTACAAATGCAGAGTTAAAAGTGGAAATCCACAATTTGCTATCAGTAATTCATTACTCCTCTACAAACGTAATGTTCCATCTTTTGGATGTGCAATAAATGCAAAAACAGTGATTTTATGTGAATGAATTTGTTACACGCTATTCTCAATGTACAAAAAATACTTAAAAGAGTATAATTGAGCTTTTCACAGTGTATCAGGAGATAATTACTTTTGAGCAACCTCTCTGGTCCCAAAAAGCTTAATAAAAGCTATCATTTCCTCAGAATAACATTTTCAAATTCTCAGCTATTAAAAATAATGGAAAAATATTACTTTCTGTTTATGACATTTCATCTTTGAACTAAATAGCATGTGTACACCCCAATCCTTGTTTAACTTTCCAAAGAAAAGTCACATCAGAAAAGGGGAAATCTGCAACATGGAGTCTGTTTAATCCTGTGGGTTGCTTTCGTCGAAGTCAGTGTCAAGCGCCATCTCTTTGTATTATATGAATATTACAAACAGTAGGCACAGGTATTTTCCTTTTAGGATGAAAGCCAAATAAAATCTATTATAGTAATGACATGTGTTATAGTTACTCTGCTGAAAAGGGAAGCAAAAGCAATGTACCTTACAAAAGATGTAACAGTCTATCTGAAAGTAATGGTATAACATAACACCTATGCCATTTCAGCATGCTATATTGATGAAACTAAATCATTCTGTATGTGTTTATAGAAATGGACTTTATTGCAAATACGTATTAATACTTAGAATACTGAAATCTCTGTCAATCACAGTTGCATTCAAGGTTGTAATCGAAGATGATTTATCTTGAATTTAACTGAAAAGCTATTAATATGGAGATTTCACAAGTGGCTGATTGCCTGTAGGAGTCATTAAACAAATTCTTAGTTTATCAATTATATAATCTGTCACTGAATATTTAAACAACTTCTAACTTTATATAGTCTTCATCTGAACCTTGAGTACAGTATATTTGATTATTTTGTTTACTTGTTCTCACAGAAAAAGAATTGATGGAAATAGCTTTAATATTTCAACATTCAAAATTCATATTTAATGTGAGATTAAAATATTAGGAATATTTTTGCATGGTGCTTATTACATTAAGATATTTCTACATCAGTTGAACAAACTTTGCTACTAAAATAACCAGAATGCATTTGAGGAGCAAGTTCTAGATATTTTTTAGTGAGCTCATGATGCACAGTTAATATCCACTAAACATACGCAATTTAGATAGACTATGACATCAATAAGTAAGCAATGTTGGTTTGATGCACTATCCCATTCTGAACTAGATGCTCCAGTTAACACTTTCTCTTCATCATGCATAGCACTACATGGATTCTACAACAGGAAATATGACCACACAGGCAATTTGAAGGGTTTATCAACTACAGGGAGTCTACAGGGAGCTGTGCTGTGGGTGCTGAGGGATTTTTGTCTCGACTTCTGTTGAAAGAAGATGTTCCCAGACAACACTATAACTGGGAGAATGGGTAGAAGCGACACAGAGTAGGGTAAGTTGGTGCACAAGAGAGAACAGGGAGGGAGAATTGAGCTTTCTGTGGGAAGCTATTTCTAACTACAATGATCAGGGATTAATTGTTCAAAAAGAACCTCAAAGTGTGAGCCTTCTGCACTTTGGTAAGCACATCCACATCAGAACTGTCATCTCCTTCTCTTTGAAGAAGGCTTCATGATGAAGGTTGGTTTTAAATGGTGCTAATATCCTTCAGCTTGGGGTATCCTGTTGGTCTGGCTGCAGGCTACATGTTAATTGGCAGGCAAGGTGAAGTTGCAATTCTTTCTACATCAGAAACAGTGGGAGGGGATTAATTACATAATGCAATCCATGAGCCCACTTTGGGAGGCTTTTCACTTTAGCCCCCGACAGACTTTCAAGTGTTAAATATTCCCTCCACAATTATACTTCAAGTGGTTTGTTCATTTCCCTGATGTTGCTATTTCTGAGGCCCTCCAAAATATTTCATAGAATTGATCTTAGCCATATGCAGTCTTAAAAAAACTAAAAGTACTGAAAAATGTTACACTTACAATTGGGAACTATTTGTAAAAAATGTAGTTATTGACATGAGAATTAAGTAAAAAGAAAATAGCTCCTTTCATATCCCTTTTATAATGTCCCAATGTGCTTTACAGCAAGAGAATGTGCTTACATTTTTTGAAGTGTGAACACTGTAATAATATAGGAAGTAAGGTGGCCAATTAGCACAAAACCAGCCTCGACAAACAAAAATCTATATCTTAATCATCTATTTTAGATGTTTGATTGAGACACAAATATTGTCCAGATCATCGGTAGCTCACCTGCACTTTGAAATCTTTCATATCTGAAAACGAGGGAATGTTCAGTTTAAGGTTGCACCTGGCAGATAACATCTCAGTTTTGCACTTTCTCCTGAAAGTTCCCAAGCAGGGATGGGTAAATTATCCAGCCATTTATAACACTGAGCATCAGCCGAGACCTTTCTGCTCAATTTCCCGAGTCGGACCTGACCCAAAACTTTCCAACTCAATGGCAAGATGCCACCATCTGAGTCACATATCTACCCTGGCTATTAGCTTTTCAAAACAAAACCTGGTTTGACTTTAAAAGGTACTTGGACAAGTACATGGTTAGGAAAGGTTTAGAGGGATATGGGCCAAATGCAGGCAAATGGGACTAACTTAGATGTCTGGAGAATAGTGGATTCAGCCCAAAACATCATGGGCACACTCCTCCCCACCATTGGTAGTATTTACATGAGGGACTGCCTCAAGAAGGCAACATCTGTAATCAAAGATCCCCATCATCCGGGCCATGCCATCTTCTCGCAGCTACCATTGGGCAGAGGAGGTATAGAAGCCTGAAGTCCCACACCACCAGGTCCAAGAACAGCTACTTCCCTTCAATCATTCAGTTCTTGACGCAACTGGCACAACCCTAACCACTACAGTATAGCAACACTATGACCACTTAAGTCACTTTGTATTAAAATGGACTTTGTTTAATTTATGTTTTTCTTGTGAATGCTGCTTGTCTTATGCTATGTGCCTGTAATGCTGTTGCAAGTAAGTTTTTCATTGCACCTGTGCATACATGTACTCATGCATATGACAATAAACTCGATTTTGACCAAATCTTGTTCAGCATGGACCAGCTGGGTTGAAGGGCCCATTTCCATGCAGTATGATTCTATGATTCAGTAACAAGGACCATGAAATTATTAGATTATTCTCAGCTGATTCATTTATGTTCTTATGGAAAATTATGAGAGGCATAGATAGGGGAGATTGTTAGAGTCTTCTTCTCAGGGTGGAAATGTCAAATATCAGAGGGCATAGTTTTAGGGTGAGAATGGGAAGTTTAAAGGAGATTTGCAAGACTTTATTTTTACACAGAGAATGGTGGATTTAGGTATGATGGCAATGTTTAAAGGGCATTTAGACAGAAGCATGAATCAGCTGGGAATTTAGATATATGGACCATGTGCAAGCAGATGGCATTAGATTAGATTGGCATCATGGTTGGTGTAGACATGATGGGCCAAAGGGCCTGTTCCTGTGCTGTACTGTTCTACGTTTAGCAAAGTGAGTCCCTGACAAATCTTAGAAGCATTGTAGACACTTTGTTTGCTGGACCTAGAATTATTACCATGCAATTCATCTCAAGTTTCATAAAGTTATATTCAGAAATAATTTCCCAACAGAAATGTCAATTTAAACAATTCAAATCTTATAAGGCTACAGTAGCAATAATGTAATATAATACAATTGCCTTGACTTGATAGGAAGATACTTTTAATTTTTGTAACTTTTAATGTGTGTAACTTTCAATTTTATTAAGACATCATTACATTAGTAAATTTTGCTTTTAATGTTCTCAGCAGGAAATTTATGGAAACAAGTTGGAGCATTTACCCTATCATATTTAAATTCTAAAAGCACAACAAGGCCTAATTCAGTCTTGATCTTTCACAAATATTATGGGGTTATAAGCACTCCAGGCATATTACTCCTCAAGAGAAATCTAATTGAGGATTGGTATGGAGAAGGAATAGCAAGAGTATATATATATATATATATATATTTATTAGGTGCATGACTTTATTTGTCATGAATACTTTCAAATTATGACTACTGTATGCCCTATCATTATCTAAGCTTAATATAAGTAGCATTATTATTGTTGATTAGGCTGAGAAGACTAACATTATGTTAAGGTCACATAAGAAGCTAACACTTCAGATATGAGGTTCGTAAGATAGTACTGATGAACTTCCCAGTAAAACATTGCACTGTAACTGACATTGTTGGTTTCAATGCAGCATTCCCTGTTCAGGTGTTGCAAGTTCTGCCACTGTCACTATTAACACAAAAGATGCAATTTTTGCAGGCAACTCTTAAAGGATCATACAATAATACAGGCAACACTGTGCCTGTATGGTGTTGCCAACGAATGAATGGAAGTTGTGATAATTGGAGAGTGGTTAAATCTCATTGTTCGATGAGTAATAACTGTTGTTATTTAGACCACTTGGTTGAAATTTTCACTGCAAGTGAATTTTGCACGTTGCATTGCCATTGACATCATTTGGGGAAATTTTATTCTACCAAAAAAAAATGTTAGGGAGTATGAAAATCAGTATGAGGAATGACGAGACAGATATCCGAATTTCCACTAAACCAATCAGAAATAAACAGAAGACTGCCTTACTCCAATATAACTTGATTTTCAAAGCACTGCACTTGTGAATGAATTTCTAACCTGCTGTCTTAACAATCTAAAATCTTCTGATCTAGAAGTGAGCTTATTACTTTTGATCCAAACTGTTATGTGATGACAGGTAACAGGATAAGCTGTTAAAGTAAGGTCCTCAGAGAAATGTTTTTCTCTATCCTTCAACTGTAACCATGTAATATGTCAACAACATCTTGCATTTACATATCATTCTAATAGACAGAAATAAGCTAAGGTATTAAACGGGAGCATTATCAAACAAACATTTGGCACCAAAATGCAGATGAAGGCATCAAGACTGATAACTAAAGGCTTGGTCAAAAAGTTTAGGGAGGATCTTAAATTAGGAAAGGATAGGAGAGGTTTAATCGAACATCCGAAGCTAGCCAGGAGAGGATTGGAAGAGTCAAAGCTGAAGATGAAAAAACATGTTGGATGGGGGTTTCAAAGTAACAGGGGTGAGATAGTGTTGGAGACTGGCAACGTTATAGAGATGGGGAAAAAAGAATAACCCTACCGGTAGCATGGATACCCAGTAGAAAAGTCACCTCTTAGTCAAATATGACATTGAGATTATGAGAATGGTTTGGTTCAGCTTCCAAGATTTTCCAGGAAAAGTAATAATGCAGGGACCAAGGACAAGAGCCCAAATATTTACATAAGGTGTTGGAAATATTCACTAGGTCAGGCTGCAGGAACAGAATTAACGTTTCAGTTCAATGACCTTTCATCAGAACTGAAACATTGACTTTGTTTTTCTCTCTCCTCAGATTCTGCCTGAGATGTTGAATATTTCCAGTACTTTCTGTTTTTACTTCAGAAAATCATTATCTGCGGTCATTTTGCTTTTGCCCCAAATGTTTCATTTTAGGAATTCATGCTCACTCAATATTGTACATCAAGCATTGTAACCAGACAGCAACAATGGGGTTGTTCAGTGAAATGGTGGTAACATAGAGCTGAGCACCCTCAACATACTTTTTTGAAAGCACATAGATAAAAAATAGAAGGGGCCAAGGAGAGGTTCTAAAGGAACTCCAGAGGTAATAGTATGGGAAGGGGAAGAGAAACCACAGCAGAAATTGAATAGCCTCCCATTCAATTATTAAGAATGAAACCAAGCAAGTGCAGTTCTACTCAGCTGGATAAGAGAGTCAAAGCATAAAAGAAAACAGAGTGCGGCAAGGTCTGCTGATGGGTTACAAAGATAAGGGGTATTTTACTACAGTTAAAGCCACAAGTTATTTACGATTCCAGTAAAGGACAATCCAGCAGTGAGATTGGGTAATAATGATCATGAAATTAGCCTAAGCATAACTAGAATGATAAAAAATGCTTACATGCCACAAAAGATTAAATAAGGTAATTGGTGGAAATATGAAATAGGATCAGAAAATGGTGAAAACACTCAGGAAGACAGGCGGCATCAGTTGAGAATGAATGGTAGGGTCAGTTTTTCAAATTTCCACTGCAACCCTTTACATAATATCACATGCAGAGAGGACCTAGAGCAAGAGTCTAGAAGTGTACTTTTTATTCAGATCTTTAGAAGGGAATTCTGAGTGAGCTAGCCTCCAAAATCTAGATATCCTTTCTCTGTTCCACCTTTGTATCAGTTTGAAGACCAAGTGCTATCTTACAGTCTTTCTCTCCATTGAAGAAACAATGTCATAGCATGTTCAGAGCTGCCTGATACCAATTGAAGTACAATGCTGTATACTTAAAGCCTGCTTATACAATATCACATGACAATGATAAATAGCTTTAAAACAAAGCTTTTGTTCTACTTGGCCAAATTTTTGTTCATCTCATAGCTCTTTATATGGGTTGGACAAATTATATTTAAAATGTTCTAAATTTCCTTTAACGTATCACTACATTCATGGTGCTATATAAATAGAAATTATTGTTGTTGATGAGTTTCTTACAATACTTTTCCAAACCATGGCACCAAAGATTAATGACCTATTAATCTGCTTTCTGTGGTTCTGGTTGAAGAAGCATTGTGACAATTTCTTGCTCTACTTTGAATTGTGTATTTTTTTTTGCATTCTCCAACAGAGCCTCAATTTAATATCTTTTTTGAAGGGCGATACCTTTGACAATGCAGCAATTTCACAGAACTAAAAGGGAAGTGTCAGCTCAGTGTGTGCTCTCAAGGGAGGGTTGGGGGCAGGGATTTCCTTAAAAGAAGGAAAGATGCATATATAAAAGGGAGCAGAAAATCTAATCTGATAATGTGGATTTCACAACTGTTTAACTGAAGACTCTTAAATATTTGTTTCTTCGATGATTGCTTCTGCACATGAAAGAAACAAAAGAAGATTATGCTCATTTACTGGTTTTCACAGCCTCAGGTAGCTTCATAGCAAATTTAGTGCTTTCTGAAGTGTAGTCACTGTTAAGGTGCAGGGAACAGATCAGCCAATTTGCACACAGCAAATTCCCACAAACTGCAAAGGGATAATGGCCAGATAATCTGCATTTACAACACTGAGATGTTGAGGGTATAGACTTGCTTAGCGTTCTCTGACTCTTCTTCAAAATAGTGTCCATTGGGAAGACAGATTGGGCCTTCATTTACTATCTCATTTGAAAGGTAGTATCTCTATATGCAGAGCTCCCTCAGTGCCGCATGAAAAATTAGGTTACATTTTTGTACTCTCAGAAAAATCAAGCTACCCAAAATGATTCAGCCTTGCATTGAATACAGAACTCATTTTCCAGATTAGAAAATGTTAAAAAGATCATCCTTTGACCTACATACAGCAAATATCACAGCATGTCGTGAGTGACAGGTGTTGATCAGAGTGTTGAGTATTTCATTCTGACCAAATGCATTAAGATATTATGATGACAACCTCTTTTAGCCATACACAGAGCAATTAACATTAATAATACACTGGCAATAGAGTCTACTCTTGATAATTCAATCATTTTATGCACTGAGAAAAATTAAGCAATAAAAATAACACAGCAGGCTGGAAATTTGTGCTAAAATGAATTATTAGATAATTTAAATTAAACAACTTTCAATTGACTATATAGTATTGTCTGGAAATCCATTATCAGTCCATTATGTTAAATGCACTATTTAGTAGGTATAGCGACTTGGACTCAGCCTCCAAACTGATTTTCAGAGGCACAGTATTTTACACAACTACTACTATGCAGCATGATTAGCACCACTGAGCAACAATTAATTTTTTGACATCTATCTTCGTTAGTAAAACAGCTCAAATCCATTACATGGGCATATCTAACAGCCTTGTTGTATTCCACAAATAGCTAAGAGGTCAATAACTTAAATGTTTTAAGTTGGAATGTACCTAGGTGGTACACTGGAAAGTGGTCCCAGGCACAAATTCATAGCAAACATGACAAAAGATGTCGGGAGAAATAAAAGATAATACCAAGTTCTCAAATGCAATTTTTCCTCTATATTTAAAGTTTTATTACACAGCAAGATAGAAAGTCGAGATGTTGTAGACATCCTCACTGACAACTTGTTCTCCACAACATACACCTTCTTGAGTTTAGAGTAAATTTAGCCTCAACTAGAAAAATGTTGAGGCAAAACTCTAAACTACAGATTATAAAGGAGCTCATTCTTTGGATAGAATAAATATGCTTGGAGAGACAGTTGTTTACATGTTGCATTCATTTCAAGATTCACTCAAAATTCCCTTCAACTTACTCATCACCGAAGCATTTTCTTTGATGTTGGAAGAGTTTAAACAATCTAGCTTGCTCCCTAACTCAACTCCAGAAGGTATAATACATTAAATATTAACTCCCTTTATATATATGATTCAAATGAAGACAGCATTAGTAATTGGTTTCTAATATGGGGAGCAGTGAATGGAAGAGGTGCTGAAAAGATCAGAATGGTCACACTGAATTTAACAATTACTTATCATTTATAGTTAGTGTGGAGAACAGAATAAGGGTGGTGGAATGGGGGTGCCCAGAAAGAAAAAATCTCTCTTAAGCAGGGATCAGTGAAAAAAGATGCGGAAACTAATGGCCTAAATAACAATTTTTTTATAAGTTTTTTTAAAGTTTTATTTACAGCATGGTAACAGGTCCTTCCGGCCCATCAAGTCCGTGCCACCCATTTCAAACCCAAATTAACCTACCCGTATGTCTTTGTAATGTGGGAAGAAACCGGAGCACCTGGAGGAAACCCACGCAGACATGGGAGAACGTACAAACTCCTTACAGACAGCGACAGGAATCGAACCCTGATCACTGGCACTGTAATAGCGTCGCGCTAACCGCTACGCTACCAGTGAATGTTGATCAGAAAAACAACTTTAATTGCTCAGCCTTTCTTAAATACAAACATTTCTTCAATCAACCTCATTTCAAAATTTATGCAAGGAAATTATTCTCAGTCTTGGTGTAGGTTTCCACTTCAATCCATTAAAATAAATCAGTGGAAAATCACAAATTGGGGAGAAAATGAAGAAATATCCTGAAATATACCTTGTAATGTTGGTGAAAAATTCTGTAAAAAAAAGCGCATAAGATATAAGGAATTTCAGAATTGTCCTGAACTGGCCAGCCCATTGACCTCGCCAATCTTTAAATGAAATGAGGAGTTCTGTTGGGTTGGAGTTCTACAAGGTCAGAACTCACTGGAGAATAATGGTTCTTTGATGCATTTACTCCACATAAGTGTCAGAATGTTCAGGCAGATTCCCCAGAATAACTGTTGTCTGTGAATTTGCAGACAAGAGTTACTCGGGGGAAACTGTCTGCCAAACCTGTGCCATGTGAACTTGTGCAAGAACAATGAACCCATTCTTTTGAGTATGAAGGAAACTTACATCATTTTTGAATTAATCAAGTTTGTTTTAATGTTTGTAATTGTTTAAAAATATTATAAGAATTTTTTAAGCAATTTACTTTCATTAATGAATACATTCAGAAGCATTGTAAGCCCTTGTCAGCTTTGACAGCTGGCAAAGCTGAAGGACATGGCCTAGCAAACTATTAAAGTTTCATTCAGCTGTTTTGTACTTGGAGCTCATTCTGACCTTCCAATGTTATGGCATTACGTAACCCAAGGGCCTGCCAATGTGCAGGGCCTTGCCATTTTGGATCAGGATGGCAGTTATCAGCAAATTGACCTTTGTGTATCTGGAAAATGTAGGCTAGCAGTTGTACATAGGTCAGCAGTGAGTATGGGTGGCTCATTACTAGCAATAAGTTCTGCCCCGATAATTCACATTTTGTATATATAAACAGAAAATGAAAATTCCTCAACGGGTCTGCAGAGAAAGAAGTGGAGTTATTGTTTCAGGTCAACCACTGCTCATCTGTGTACACATAGACTATGATGCGGATAGAGTGAGTTTTGTAGAGGCGAATTGCTAAGAGTATCAGAGAACAATATTGGGTGTAGTGGGGAGTGGACTGGAAGAATCAGAGCACAACACTGGGGGGTGGGGGAGACTGGCATTAGTGTTTGCGCTAGGTAGGATGATTAGGGAAATACCAGCCCAATATTGGGAGGGATTGGTGCAGATTGGTGGTGGGGGGCAGGGGTAATGGGATAAGAGCAGCACATGATGTTGTGTAGAGTCAGAGGGGGGAGAAATCAGTACTTGGTGGTACAATTAGGATGCTGGAGAGGGAAAGATTGATACTTGGTACAATAGCAACAAGGAGAAAAACTGGCCACTTAGTCTGATGGATTCATTGAGAACAAGAGTAAGTACATCAGGGGCCTCTACAATGGGAGTAAAATTGCAGAGTTAAGCATGGCACTGATTATATAAACAGGCTATTCAGGCAGGCTGGAGCTGAGGGGCCTGAGCATTGAGGTTTGTGGTTCAATGATGTAAGTGGGGTTGCTCCAAGAATTAAATTAGATAATTTACTTACCAGCAGGCATCCTAGTCAGCTCAAAACAAGTAAGAGTTTGTTATCCCAGGAGTGCCCAAGAAGTGGTGACCCCAGGGGAACATGGTCCAAGTCCCTTGCAATGCCCTCGAAGGATTGTTGAAGTGGGATTGATCTCATCCCCTATACCCATGCCTCAAAAATCATGTCAGGGGTGCAATGCTGTCTGAGGTCTTGCACCAAATTTCCAGAGTGATGCAAAACAACCTGGAAATCATTGTTGCTGTGTTCACTTCTTGAAAGACATCCATTTTAAATTTTATAACTGAACAAAGCAGTGTGATGCATTTCAATTCTTAGGAATAAGTTAGGACCCCTTAAACATGGACTGATATGCTACATAGAGGAATACTATCTCCACTGTTTGTGGAATTGAGGACAAGTGAATAAAATCTAATAAAAGGATCATGCTTTTCAGAAAAAAGAGTGAGGAATCATTTCTACATAGCGAGTGTCATATAAGTTTGTTCCACAAATGGCAATTACTGCAATTTAGTTTTCAATCTGAGGCTGACGAATTTTTGACAACTAAAAGTTTAAGGGATACAAGGAAATACATGTATCTGGTGTTACATTATAGGGCCACAACCTCAGAATGGCAGAAGCAAAATGTCCCATTCTTTTAGCTACGTGCCAATTCGGTATCAAGTTCATCCTGCTCATTACTTGCAGGAGTTCCTGGTCTCAGCTAGGTCCCTTGGGTAAAATAGACATTAATCTACTTGAAGAACTGGGAAGTGTTTTAATCTGTGGTTAATTTAAGTGACATTGGCAAGGAGCAAAAAAGATGTCATCCAGTTGCTTTCCAGCTTGCATAACTGTGAGTGCTATGGAGTAAAAACTGTGTAAGGGAAAACAGGAACATCTAAAGAATGTAAAAGATACTCAACAATGAGCATTAAAAAAGACAATATACTATTAATATAAAGCATGAATAATCAAAGAATAATCTTGTTTAAAGAACAAAATAAAAATATACCTAATATTTGAAATTGCAGTATTGACCTTTGAGTGATTGTTGTCAATACAATGAAACAAATTACCTTCCTGGAGCCAAGGACTATTTCACCCTCAAGTGGTTTTACTCTCTGCCTCGAGAGTAAAAGTAGACACTTTGTCATGCTTTCAGCTTCCAGATCTGCTCTATGGTGTTGTTGAGGTTAATTTAGCATAAGGAGTCCAATGTAAATAGAAATAGGACATAATAAACTAGTACTGACTTCCTGGTGCAAATTCTCAGATGCAGGAAAAATATATTGCTGAAAAATCAAAGATAACTTTACTGAAGGACAAGGAGACAATATGGGCAAAATGAAATCTCTAACCAAATGTGACAGCAGTGAAATTAACGAGGATACCATGGCAGGCATGCATTTTCAGTTGAAAAAGGTATCTGAAATTAAAATTCAATAATTTTCAATTTCCCTTTTAGTTTGCTAATATACATTCCAAAGACTTCTGTTAACAATGCCCTAAAATATGCCAAGAACTGGGCATATAAGAATGACACAAGTTGACTTGCTCTCTGATCTTCCTTCCTTTCTTTTGAAAGTAAATCAATTTAGATTTGCATTGACCTTCTGATAGTGTAATGAGCCAGTTAAATGGGCCAAAATTCAGAAATATGGAGGTTACAAATTTCTCATTTTCACCAGTGACCAACTGGTAAACTGTGACATGAAGAGCATAGAAATGTCTGGATTCTGCAAACTAGAAGTACATTAAACACAAATAATAAAGTTAATACTATTGTATTATTGTCACACAGACAGCACTAATGGGTCAAATCAAGGTACAACATGACTGATGGTTCAGTCAGGAACATCAACACATCTGCCCTCCATTCATCAGTGCAATCCTGAACTACCTGCTATAGATCAGATGCAAGTGCACCTGATTCCTTTTCTACACTGGACTCAATTCCCAACCTTCATTAAAAGGTTAAATTTAGGTTAAGTTCTTTGATTATTTTTATTATATTTTATGTTTGTGTTTTTAATTTTATATTTTAATCAGATTGATTATTTCTAATTATTTTAAAATAATTTTGATTTTTAAATTATTCATATTCATCTAAGTGCTCTTAGATGTCTCTGAACATCAGATGCAGTTAAAAAAAGTGAAACATGCCTTTAACAGTAGTGAGCTGTCAAAGTCATCAGGTTGCCCTGGGTTTACAGCCTCCGGTTCTCCCGCCTGAGGCCTGGTCACCACTCATGGCCTGCTCTGCCTTATAGAAGAGCTATGGAATGGAAACCTCCAGTTCAACAAATCCCATGGGGCTGCAAAAGGTTGGTGCAGCTATGGGGATTGGACAGGTTGAAAATGCGAGCAGTGTGTTGGTTCGAGAATGATCTGGCCTATTGTAATGTCTTTGTTCATTTTTTGCAACAAATGGATCTTCAGTCATTTTGTTACCATATTTAACACATTTAAAATCAATATCTTAAAAATGAGAATTTAGTGTTCAGTAGACTTTTAGATCAAATGTCTTAAGATTGCATTCTAGTATTACTGCATTTGTACATTTAAATTCTATAAAAGATGAGCAATTATTGGACAAATCATGTTAATCATATAATATCATGTCATTATGTATGAAAGAACTATTTTTAAAGTAAAAAAAAATCTTCTGAGCCCTTCTATCCATTGGCTGTAGGTCTTGCAGCAATGACCCAGAACAATTATTCAATGATGTCTAAAAAGAGTATTTTGTTTAAGAGTATACCTATTGCAAAATATACAACAGAGAACAGTACACCACAGGAACAGGCACTTCAGCCCATGATATCTGTGCTGACCATGGTGTTAAACTAAACCTTTCTGCCTGTACACAATCCTTACCCCTCCATTCAGTGCATGTTCATGAGCCAATCTGAATACCTCTTAAACACCACTATTGTGTCTGCTTCCACCACCACCCCTTGCAGCGCATTCCAGACACCTACACTCTCAGTGTAAAAAAACTTACATCTACTTTAAACTTTCCCCCTTTCACTTTAAAGTTATGTCCTCCAGTATTTGACATTTCTATCCGGGAAAAAAGACCTACCATCTTCCCTTCTATGCCTCCCATAATTTTATAAACCTCTATCAGGTCTCCCCTTAGCCTCCGACACACAAGAAAAAACAATCCAAGTTTATCAGTCCTCTCCTTGTAGCTGATACTCTTTAATCCATGTAGCATACTGGTGAACGTCTTCTGCACCTTTTCCAAAGCCTCCACATTCTTCCTGTAATGGGGCAATCAAAACTGCACACAATACTCAAAATGTGGCCTAACCAAATGTTTTATACAGCTGCAACATGACTTCCTGACTCTTATACTCAATGCCCCAACTGATGAAGGCAAGCATGCCAATATGCCTTCTTTACCACCCTATCCACTTGTGTTGCCACTTTCAGGGAGCTATCGACTTGGACCCCAAGATCTCCCTGTACATCAGAGATCCTAAGGGTCCTGCCATTTACTGTATACTTTCCCCTTATATTTGACCTCTTAAAGTGCAACATCTTACACTGGGATGGCCTATTATACATTGATGCTTTCATTTTTTTTGCCAGATATAAAATAGTTATTTATGGTTACAAGAGGACTATTCCATTTTTAAGAATATTATTAGTTTAATAAATGGAAATAAGAATTGTCAACAGCAATTAAAGCTGTATTCTAGATGTGATATTTCAAAACTGCATTCTAAAGAATTCTTAAAAAAACTTGTTAACTTGGAAGTGTCTATGGATTGTTGATTGTGGATTCAAATTATGCATACAAAAATATTTAATTATATGAAATCATCCATGAATAAACATCTACATGACAAACTGGTCAGATTTTAGAATTCCTCCCCACCTCTGCTGACTAGTGTACAATAAATGATACAGAACATTCACAACTCTAATTTCAAGTTATGAAATTAAATATTAATTTGACATGGAACCAAATTAAATAGTTTCAAGAAAAATGTGCACAATTTAATTGACTTCATTTATGCCATATGCTTGTTAAAATAATGCCTGTTCAAGCAATAATCAATGCTTGTGTACTCCACCTACGAATTGAAGGTAGGCTGATAGATTGAATGCTGATACAGATATGTGTTCAGTCTATTAATACACCAGCCTATCTTCAATTCCACAGTAAAGCACACATGAAGGTTTACTGTTTCTGATTGATCTTCACCTATGAATATTGAAGAAACATACATCAAGATGAAAATATCATATTACAACTAAACAGGTTTTTATTCCTGAGCCACAGCAATTTCAAGAGTAGGCAAGTTTTAAAACTTAGCAGCTTTAGCATTTACCACTGCTTTTTTAAAAAATTGGTCACAGTTAATTTATTGCTTTGTTAAAATGATGCCAATAGCTGGAATATATTATCAAAAGACTTCTTAAATTTTTTGATGGGAAAAATTTCTGGAGATGAATCTGAGCAGCTGGGAATCAAACTTATCTTGTGAAGAGCTGTTCCAATAGCCTTTTATTTTGAGAATAAACTTAATTGACATATTCAAAGAACAGGTTTTAATGAACAGCCTTAGGTCAATCAGTTCGGTATCTTAACAATGGAATCATTGACTTACACGATTCATGGGAGAGAAATGCAATATATATCTCCAGACAGACTGATGGACACACACGCACATGCACACACACACACACACACACACACACAAGTATCCTAGACAACATATAGGTAAAGAATATCTAATAAATTTCTCCCAATGTAGAAGACACTTTAAGTTGTGAGACAGACATCCCTGAGTGGCTTTGTGTTAGCAGTGCAGTACAAGAAAATGAATGCTGTATTAAATTTTCCATGCCTTCTTTAGTACAATAATGATTTCCCAAGTAAGCAAACAGATCTTAGACTCTTAATCAGACCTCTCATTAAATTCTCCACCTCCTCCTGAGAAAATTCACATTTTAAACTGCTCTTGCTTTTGTTCATAAACTCTGGCCCACAAGTATATGAAATATCTACTTTTAAAAAGTACGAAAAGGACAAAACCACAAATGTGGAACTTCAATTAATTTAAAGCCCCAATCAGTAAAGAATAAATCCTTAGCAGATCTAATTACCAGAGCTCTCAGTAGACCTAGACAGACCAGCCAATCTTCCTGCTGTTTGAACAGCTTGATGAACTAAGGGACTGATGGATATCAAATCATTTTGTTTAATTTATAAATGGATTTTCCCCTAATACTTAAATTATCATCAGTACAACACCATCAAAATGGGAACATCCTGAATGCAAAGTCTATAAGGAGTCTGGAAAGAATCCCAATGAGCAATGTTGCTTCAGTTCATTCCCCCAAGATTCACCTAATTAAACAGTAAGGGACAAACCTGTATAAAATTACTGCACACTCAAAGTTGTATCCCTAGCTGCTGTGTCGCAAGATCGCATTCAACAATAAAACAATAAGTACAATTATCAACAAATATGAACGTCACAAATAACAAATAGATTTCTGTAAAAAAAATGTACTCCGAATGATATTGGAACTCCCTAAATTGGTAAAATATTATTTTTAATGCTCTTAATTTAGATCAATTTATTTGACATATTTTTAGTTAAGTTAACACATGCTTGCCCAATCACATACTGAATATTTCAGCGGTAATATTATATGGAATCTTAACTATCACCGAATCCATATTTCCCCCTGGTCTTCGCATCAGTAAATAGAGCTCAATCATTTCAAAGGTCTTGCCCTCAACCTTGCCCTTTTCTGCTTGAAATTCCCACCTGGCTCAGGGGTCTCAGACTGTGAGGACGAAGATGCTGAGCTGGCTCCATCCTCTGCGGTACCCTGTGAGAGAATGCCTCGCCCTGGGGGAAGTTTCATGCCCAGTTGCTCTGCCATCTCCACATGGTCTCCAGGGTGGACATAATCAAACACACTGCTGCCTGTCAGTTCCACCTGAGGGGGTAGAAGTTAAAGTCTAACGTCAGCATTCACTTTTCAATCAAATCCACAGTACTTAGAAAATAATGACGATTAGTTGTTACTTTCAAGTTGCTGAAACTATGATAGTATATATTTTGCTGACTCTACTTTAAACACAGAACTTTTGTAATCTCATTCAGATTGTAATTTTAGTACCTTGATTTATTAATTTTATTAATCCAATAACAAAATTCAAAAGGATTGATGAACAAGTTCTTTTTGGTTATCATAATTTCTTGTAAACAAATTGCAAAATTTATTTTCCATCTTTAAAATGATATAACACAAACCTTATTAGTATATTTTATGGAAAATAACTTAAGAGATTTAAATTAAGCAGAATAATTCATCAATACAAATTAATGGTGAGACACTCATTTAAGAGCAGTGAATTAATTAGTTAACTTGGATAAGCTACTTCCATGTTCTGGTTGAAAGGGTTATTTTGAGTAACAACTTGAAAATTATAACAGTCTGATAATTTTCACAGCAAACATAAATATATTAATTTAGCCTTCATTTTTAATGCAAGTATTTGATCTAGTCAATTGGCTACCTTAACATAATTTTTGTGTTGTAAACTTCCAATCTGATGCAGCAAATATAAATTCAACAGCATTTTTCTGTTCATGTCTCTTAATAAGATTGTTTTAGCAAATAATAATCATATATTTTCTATAGTAAATACCCCATGAGACCAATGCCTGATAATTTGTTTTTCAATTTTATCTGCTTTACTCCATTATATCAAAGATATATTTTGATTGTTGTCAGCCATCAACTACTTCTTGCTGAAAGTATTGAATTAATGTAGCTGCAAAACCATACCATATGGTTTGATGTATTTGTTATCACAACATAGCATTATCAACTATTAACAACTATAAATTTATAGGAGTCTTAAATTAATAATTGTTTCATTGAATACACATAAATTGCAGTATAATTTATTTTGTCCTTTAAATGTTTAAAATACTCTAACTTAGTGTCATTGTCGTGGTAATCAAAGTTACTGAAAGTGGTTATTTTCTTAGGGCTTTCTTTATTTTTGTTTAATAAGATCCCCTCTTCTGAAAAGTGCTTACAAAGGGCACTTTGGGATCTTAAGGCACTGACAGCCCTCAGATTCTTGCCCAATGTGACCATTTTACATAGGTGTGATTGTATAATAATGAAGAGGGAACAGAAATCAGAATTGGCCCTGAAGTTCACATATATACTATTAAGATAGCATGTTATCAAATATCATTATCATTGCTCCCAAAAATTTAACCAATAGAATAACAAAGCAACAGTAAAGCCATCACAATTATTGTTTCTATGTGCTCTGGTACAATATTCTTCAATGAACACATGAGCAGTAGGAGCTCTTGTTTCACTCTGATTATTTTTTAACTAGAAAATTGTCCTGAGTGAGGCAGCTTCTTTAATTCGTTCTTCCCGCAGACCTTTTTATAAACAAGGCAGAATGAAATGTATAAGGTGACGTGCAACTTTCAAATTTAAAATATTATTAAAGAAAAAACAATTCTATAATTACCTGTACACCATGCAGTTTTAACCAGCTCCTTGTTTGATATTAATATTAGAAAAATATTGCATGTAATACAATGAGGTGGAGGTAAAACAGATTTGTGGATTTTTGAATGCTTGCATTTGGCAGCTATTCTGATGGACGTATACTGAAATTCTGATAAGAATTTACAATTAGTGGTTGTGGAACTAAGGTGGCAGCAATTCAAAATGCAAATATTTAAAAAACAACAGTTTGCACAATATTTTCATCTTCAGAAAAAGAAAAGAAAAAGAAACATCCATCTTTTTGTCATAACCAAAAATTCAGCAAAAATAGCCATAAACTGCATGGCAAAACAAGACATACTTTTGTTTCCAATTTAAATGATCATTGTTAAGCAATAAGCAAATGATCTGAATTCAATGTTCAATGTAGTTCTTCAATTTTTTAATACATAAAGATAGAATACTCTGGTATTTTTTGGTTGCAATAGGTGTTTACATACGGCAGCCCTCATGTTATGGTGAGGGTAGGAGAGTAGGGTTGCATTCCTAAAAAACGGTTCATGTTGTGATTTTCCATGGAGTGAAGCAGTGTTACCTGTGCATGCATCAAGATATGAGAATTGAAAAAAATGAACTTTATGTTGATTTATTTACTTTTTTTCCCACTTGAATTCTGTGGGAGTGAATTTTATTCTGCATTTCAACTTTTTGGGTACTGATTTGTGAATTTTGTAAGGGCTAATTTCCATTACCTGAAAGGCCATAACATGGGGGGCGAATACTAAATTATTGCAACACTAAAAGTAAATATTAAATATTGCAATACTAAAAGTAGCATGTACAATTTTATATATAAATTGAAACAATAAGCCTTCAAATTCCCTGTTGCGGTACCTGTTTGTTAGTTGTACACTTGCGTATTAGCCTTCATCATGCATCACCTTTTGACTAGGATTGGGTATCCTGGTCCCCAGCATTGGCAGTATTACAGTATAATCAGTAAATCTGATAGAAATCCACCAGTACAATTACTGTTTGTAATCCCTTTCTGTTCTCCTCTATTCTGTTAAGAAGGCACATTTCCTTTGCTGTGAACATCCTTGGTTTATTTTGAATATGTTTGGAAACTTGTCATTTGGGAATCAAATGTGCAAACCTGCAACCAGTGAATGTATTAAGCAAGGCATTTAAACATTATATATATTCTGGTTTATTTGTCTTCTGAGCTCTGGTTCTAAGTTATAAAGTATTGTGTGTCCCTTGAAAACACTACATATGCAACAATTATCAATCCTCAAAATAGACAATTAATAGATTTAAGAAATATTAAAACTGAAAATCTTTGCACTCTCTTTTTGTATCTCTAACAAAGGCTTATTGCACTGATCCCATGGATTATAAATGCTGCCTCTTGGTCAGCAATTTTTCTTTTACTTATTCATTTTCGGAGCATCAGCAATGCTGGCAAGCATATTACCCATCCCTATTTGCTTTGTGAAGGTAGCAATGAGGTACCTTCTTGAACTGTTGCAGTCTTTCTGGTGAAGACACTCACAGTGGCGTAGGGGAGGCTGCAAGCATGGCAATATATGTTCAAGTAAGAATGGCGTGCAGTCTGCAGATGGTGGTAATCCTCGGGGCTGCTGTCCTTGCCCCTAGTGGTAGAGGTTCTGTTGGAGTGCTGTTGGAGTAGCCTAGGCAAGTAACTACTGTGTATTTTGCAATCACTGTGCATTGATACTGGAGGAAATGAATGCACTACCACTACCTCAGACTGGATTTCTTTCTCCCTCTCTCAACTTGTACTAATGTTGTTATGTTTATTTTGTCATGTAGGTTATGCATAATTTATGTTAAATTAAGTTTATGTTAACTTATGTTTGTCATGTTTGTAATGTCCTGTGATGCTTCTGCAAAAAGCTAATTTTCATGGCATTTATACCCTGTGTATGTATGCCTATGACAATAAACTTGAACTTGAATGTTTAGGGTACGGAACGGGAGACCACTTTGTCCTGGATATTGAGCTTCTTCAGTGTTTTTAAATGTGCACTCAGCAAGGCAATTGAATGGCATTCCATCATACTGTTAGTTTGTGCCTGGTCAATGCAGAAATGCTTTGAGGTGCCAGGCAGTGAATCACTCACTGCAGGATACCCTGTTCTGAAAATAACTGTATTTATATGGCTGGCTGTGGATGTCAGTGGTGGTGAACTCAGCAATGGTAATGCCATTAAATATCAAGGGTAGGCGATTGGATTCTCATCAGAAATGGTCACTGTACAGCAACTTTTGTTCATCGAAGTTACCTGCCACTTACAATGTGAGGTTACATGCCTGGATGTTGTTTTGCTGCACATAAACACCATTTGCTTAGAAACTGCAAATGGAATTGATCATGAAAAATTGATAGCAAACATTTCCACTTCTAAACACATGGAGAAAGATCATGAATGAAGCAGTTGAAGATGGCCTAGGCTAGAATACTGCCCTCTCAGAAATTCATGCAGTGATGTCCTGTGATTGGCAAGATTGGCCCTCAATAATCACGGTCATCTTCCTTTGTGCAAGGTATGACTCTAACCATTGTTTTCCCTTTGATGCCTATTGACTTCAGTTTTACCAAAGTTGACTCGATGTCCTGCTTGTTCAAAAGCTGCCTTGCTGTCAAAGGCAGTCACTCTCATCTCACCTCTGGACTTCAGTTCTTTCGTCCATAAGGAGGTCTGGAAAATGAGGCAAGATCTACATGGCAGGAAATCTATTCCAGCAGATTACACTCAGTACCTAAATAAGCTATGGCCATTTAAGTATATTAGTACATGCTATTAAAAAATTTTGAAGAAGATTAAAATTGTTGGGACTCGACATATAGGATAACAGAATTGGGTGAATGCCTGTTCAGATAAAGAGGGGATGGATATATCCAATTATTTGATTGGTATACTAACCATCAGGATTTTATAACTATCTAGAATTTTTCATTGCTCAGCATATTACTATATTATTACTGGTTCAACAAAAATTCAATAAAGGGAATTTTATCTTCTAGGGCCAAATCAAACATAATAGTTCCATTTTATACTCAAGTGTGTGTCAGTCAATTAGCATGTCAGAAGATATTTACAACCTTCAGCTCTGTAGTTGTGAAACAACAGTGCACAATTAAGCAGTTATACAGTATAAACAATTATCATAACCTAATTTAAAACTGCCATGTTGTTTCAGTCACAAAAACATAAAACATATGCACATGCCAAATGCAAAATCAATAAGGTATCATTTAATTTGATCATTTATGGATTCCCCAGTTCTTTTTAACATATCCCCTGCCTGCAAATTGTGTTTGCCTCAGTGTAATCTGCTAGAGAAGAACCATATATTCCAGCAGTTAACTAAAAGCACAGGAAACTATCACCTACACAAAACCATGATAAGGTTTGGATTTAGTATTGTCTGGCAAGATACTACACTGATTGGCAAAAATCTCCTTGCTTCTTTGGTTGATTTCAGTAACCAATTCAGACAATCTAAGAACAAAGAAAATATATTTGTGATTTTTTTCTAAAGAAAATATTTATTTCCCTAATATATTTAATATCAATTTACTGTAATCTAAAAGCTAAAATGTTTAAAAACACAGCTTTTTTGAGAAATTAGACCAATGTTCAAGTACTTGTTCAATCTTGTATTTTTTTTTAATTTGTTGCTTCCAGTTTAGTATCAAACAAGAGAACTTGCAGACATTTATCATTCAAAATCATTTTATTTTAACTAGCATCATATGTACATTAAAATCTGCTGGGAGAAAGTTAATTAAAATAACTTTAAGAAACATGTTAAAAGTTTACCTGAAGGGAGGAAAAGGAACTTGCAGATCAGATCAATTACAGTTACTTTCAGCAGGATAAACATTCAATAGTAAAATTTTGGAGAATATATTTAAAGGATTCAACAGGGATGATGTAAGTCATTCGAGTAAAAGTGGGAGGCTACTGTGCTAAAACAATACATTTGGCCACTGTACAGTTTGGTCATAAATTACAACATCCAGGCTCAAAGAAAAAGGAAATATAGAAAGATTGGTTTACGAGGAACATCTGGTGAAGATGGGCTATTCAAATTTGAGAAATGGGGACCCATTATGGCAAAGAAGATATCAAGTGGCATAAACACTTTCTATGGAATATTAATTTAAGTTAAACCGTAACAATAGGATAAGAAGGCACAAGTTTAAGTTGGCAAAAGGCAAGTGTAGGATTAATGTTATTAATTTAAACGGTGATCAATTTATAGAATATAACTCTAGGTAGATTAGTAAAGGCAAAAACCTTGAATTATTTAAGATGATGAAGGAATGAGGATGAAAATTGTACATTTTACTGGACAGGTGTGGTAATGAGGATCAAATAAGTTTGATCATCTACATTTACCGTATTTATGACATGAGATTAGGACAGCAAAAATGATAGATGTTCTGTTGTTAAAACTGCTCAAGTGATGTTGTTTAAAAGGAGGAAATCCTAGATTCGCCATTACCTTTCCATCATCCTATACACACAGATATTTGTCAGCCTGTAAGAGCTACAGTGTTGTACATTTTATGGTACAAATGTTAGAAATGTTTAATAAATTATTTGCAGATAAATCATCATACATTTATCAATACTTTGTAATAATTTTATTGACTCTTAAAATATGAACAGACTCTGAATAACTTTAAAAATATAAATCATGAGTATTGTCATTTCTATAAATACAAGATCAACGTGATTGTGAAACGAAGATAATGCTGAAAATGCCAGGTACTATCTTTTTGGAATGAAAATCCTCATAAATTGAGTGGGAATGCATAAATAGCATAGACAACTATCAGAAAAGAATAAAGATAACTGACAAGCACCTTGGCATGCATGGTGTTATTTCAAATATATAATCCAATGCAACCTTTCAAAATTCAGTTCTGCAGCACACATACGTGGCTGCTTGCTCTTTCCATTGTTCAATCAATTTAAACCACGTAGTGATTTGCTATGTACTGCAAAAGACAGAACACTGCAATATTCATTGCTGAACATCAGCAAGAGGTTTACACAATTTTAATTCTGGACGTTAGAAACGAGACAGGGATTATTCTCTGTCATTGCTCACAAATACTCAGCTATCTGGTTAGAACTTTGCATTGGAAATGAGTTTCATCAATCTGACTAGGGCAGGGTTAAAGCCCTTAGCAACATGCTTATTTTGTAGAAGGTCACTCAATAATAACTTCCTTTGCCCTCCAAGCTTATTAAGACTGACTGGCATATATTAATAAAAACACCTGATTTTCAGACCATAAAAGTCAGACACAGACTTATTTTAATTTTAATATTAAGAAAGAAACCCTTAATTAGCAGGGTTTCAAAATGTCAGCTTCTTCTATTAGCTGTTCTGGTCCATCAAAGGCATAATCCAGACTGTCAAATTTCATCACATGATAGACAGTTTTCTGCCTATCTTTTTTTTATATATGGATCACACTGACTGAAGCCATGAGATTCTGTAATCACATGCCCGAATATTCCCACACCAACAATGTCTCTTTTAACCAACCAAATGCTGAAATTTGTTATTGTTGTTCCGAGAGAGCAAAACCATGTGCAACTACACCAATAAGGTGTTTAAAACTATAATAATCAGGTGGTTTCAAATGGAAACAAGAGCATAGCTCTGAAATTCCTTGCCAAAATGGATACAGTTGTTACTGAAGATCGTTATTTAAACCCAACGACATGTCTAATGATTATATTTCTTTCATCTTTAGTTTTCAGCTCAAATTTATAACAGGGCAATTTTGCCGAGCACACTCTGGCATCAGACTGTATTTGCTCATTTATAGTTAATACATTCTCCTGCCTCTCCTCAGCTTCAAATATTCCAATCTGCTGTCTCATTTATAACAGCAACTATGCAATAAACTGGGTTGTTGATGCATTTGATCTCAGCTTACAGAAGCATTTAACAGTGTTACATATCATGATAAATCTGATAACAGGATGTATGGATCATACAATATGTAATATGTCATTTGAGCATATGCTGGATTAAAGATAATGGCAATTTCCATTAAGGATTCAATTTAAAATGCATTTTTAAACATTTAACAACATCTAATGTTCAGTTCTTTGAGTGTTTTTTTTAAGACGTGAGAAAATTCTAATGACTTGGACTCAGAAAATGGGCCTTAAAGAAGTAGATACTCTGCCATGAATTACATGCAAATCAAGTTTAATCTTGATGTGCAGTGCCTCCTTTGTGAAGAACTGAGAATGCATAGAAACCCCAGATATTAGATATTATAAAGGACAATTACAGGATTCAAAATATTTACACCACAAACTTGGAACATTCTGAGCAACAAAGAGAGATTAGGTTTAAGATCATTTACTTCAATTTTTCCAGAATTAACTATGATATTCTTGTATCTTGTTTGAACACAAACAGTTGAGATTGTAGATCAGTGAGTTGTGATGTTTCTCACACTGCAGAAATAAACCTAGTTACTAGAGACACATCGTCTCTTGTTACTTATACGAAACAATCTGAAATTTCAACTTTTCTGTTGTGAAGGCGATAATAAAGCACTTTTGTTGTTAATTTGTGCTTATGATGTAATGGGAACAAACGTTTAATTCATAATAGAAGATATGATTTATTTTGAGAAATCAAAGAGCTACAAATGGCAAGAAACTTTGAGAATTATCATATCACATGAACTATCAAATTTCGTTTGGAGTTAAAAAACATTTATTTGTGAAATAATACCAATAAGCATGCAATAATGCTAAATGTTACAAGGCTCAGAAAGGTTTATGAGGCTTTTAAAACACTCAGAAAGGAAAATAAATGAAAATATTTTGACAGGAAGAAGAAAACTTTCTCATACACCATTTAATTAGATAGAACATGAGAAGCTTACAGCTAAAAAGTGTTCTGTTTTTGTACCTGTACATGTAGAATAAACTACTGTATAATTTTGTACATCTTATAATTGACTCCTTTGGAAACAAAGCACACATTTAATGACAAAATACAAATGTGCCTTCTCTTGTGTACTAACAGACCAAAACATTGTTTTCTTAGTTAATTTTAGTTATGTTAGTGAGGTTATTTGGCCACTTGACTGCCAAATCTCGGTATTTTTTCCCTCCCCAAACATAATCTTAGTAGTTGATTTTCTGTATCTCATCAAGACAAACTGAGTGTAATTTAAGTTTAGATGAAGAAACATAAATGTTTTACTTGAGAAAGGGAATATCTAGGTGTCAGTATGCATTAAATGCTGTACACTCTGAGTACAAATATCCATCAGCTTCAAAAATAAGTAGTGATCCGATTATACCATGGCTTTACTTTCAAAATGATACTTGGAGTTGCATGAGTTTAAGATAATAGTTTGCATTTAGATTGCAGTATACACAGGTCAACTTAATTTTGAAGCAGGATCTAAGAAAGTAAGACCTATGAATGTTAAGTGATGTTGGAATCATTTTAAATTAATAATAAGATGGTGTTGTAAAGGGGCTAATGTTACATTGCAGCACACCACATAAAAATCCTGTGGCTCCACAGCTGAACAACTATACAACTGCTATACAACTGCAATGTTTTCAGTCATGTTAGAATTAGAACAGAAGAACCACAAATTTTAATGGAATAAAATGATTTAAGAAAATACCCAGCAAATTATTTTGACCAAAGAATGAAAGCACAGCCAAATAGATGCAGTGCTAATAAGATTTTGGACTTAGTTGTTGATGATCATAATTTGAACATGCCAAGAGGAGCTAACTAGAAAACTGCAAATTTGGTACTTAAGAGCAAATTTGTGGAATCACATATGTGGGCTCCTGACACCCCTTTCAGTTGAAGCTGTGAAGTGCTTTGACTTGCATGCACCAGTGTGCTGCAGGGTGGCTCAGGGACAGAGGGAAGACATACAGCTTCTGGGATTGCTGCAATGGAGATTCTGGTACAGAATGGGGTAGGGGAGGATGTCTTACTTTGTGGGATTCACAGGGTGAGAATGAATAAAGGACACCAACTTGTCCTCTCCATCAACAGCTGTTTTTATTCTGTTTGGCTTTTATCCTCTTCCTATTCCAAAGAGACATCTAGCAAGATGCCCAAGTCCAAGCACTGCTTTTCTCCTGGTGATTCCTGTTAAATGTCCAATAAAGTACAGTAGCAAAGCACTTACAATTTTGAAGTGAAGTCCTCTGAGAATTTGGAAAATAAATGTGACTTAAGTGTTGGTGATCTTGACAAACTGTCCCAGGACATCTTTTAATATGTTTCAGAGACTATATTCGTCACTCCAATAACATTGATCTGGTGAGGAACCTTTTATGTATTGAGTATAAGTAGCATTTGAAATAAACATCAAAGCTGTGTTTTCTCCCAAACAGCTAGCTGCTGTTGGGAGAGGACATTGGTTGAATTGCTAGCCATTGCAATACCATGCATTTTTTAAATGAGTGCCAGCAGGCATTTCAAGTGGCAATTAGCTGTTTAACAAGCCTTGGACAGCTGCTCCTAGTGCTGGCTTCAACTCGTTTACAAAGATAGCAACTTCTGCTAAATAGCAGCTAAACCATTTTGGCCAACTCTTTGGCAAAATAAAACAGCTATACAGTATTTAGAAAAAAATACAACGTCTGTTAGAAAACATATTACTTGGTACTTTGTTGAAATGTGGTCAGTAGTAGTTACTTCTAACCAAATTAGTTTCAAGCAAAATCTCCAAACATTCATTGCCTTTCAAGTAGCTATAATGGATAAACATTTCGAATGCCATTTCCTAATTTGTAACTTTTTTATTGCGTTTTCTAAGTTTGCATGTTTTCAGATCTAAAAGTAAGATTAGGTTGGTCTTTGGGAACTCACATTGCAGTTACTGAAATCCTACAGGACTGAAAGTCCTTGTCAGTGTCAACGACCCTTTAAACTGAATTCAAACCTAATCACTAACAAAAAAGAAACAGAAATCATGCAAATCATATTAATTTCAGCATATCCCTTGTGTGCTGGGTATAAACTACTGCCTAATTAAATATTTTTTAACGATGTGAGTAATTTTTGCCAAGGGGCGGATTCAGGGGAAAATTTAATATGAGATCACAAAAGCTGTTCCCAGCGTTGATTCTGTAAATTAATGACTATCTGCCTTATGATAAAAGCTCGCTGCCAAGAATGAAAATGAAGTCCGTAAGG
Source organism: Pristis pectinata (assembly GCF_009764475.1). Classification (NCBI taxonomy): domain Eukaryota; kingdom Metazoa; phylum Chordata; class Chondrichthyes; order Rhinopristiformes; family Pristidae; genus Pristis; species Pristis pectinata. Next base: position 106,043,864 of record NC_067405.1, on the reverse strand, counting down.
CTTAGTCTATTTGCCTAATAACCAAGTGTACACAGAACAAAAGGCTAAGGCAGTTTGGAAATTTTCCATCATATTGTACACTGCTCTGCTGTCTGCCTATTACATCAAATAGCAGGTGGTTCTAAATTAGAAATCATATATAATTTTATAGATTTATTGCCACTATATACATTTTTAAGTTTCTAAATAATGCTCCTAACAATTTCACATTACCTCTCCACCCCCACTTCCTGAAGCCTGTGAAAGACACTGGGAACAATTTCAAGCATACAGAAAATCTTACTGTATCTTACTCAAGTGTGTACGAGTGTGATGTGTTTGTGTGTAAGTGAATGAGTACAATTATGTGTATACGTGCAGACAGTTTGTGTTGGCAGGTTTCTCTACTGTCCGGAAAATCACAGCTAACCTACAATCCACATGCAAACTTTCCTACAAGGATCAGAGGTTAGCAATCACATGTGGGAACCCTGGAATGATTCTTTTTTCCCTGGCACACTGAAAATAAGCTCAAATACTTATCCTCATTCCCTAATGTTGGCCAAATAACCAGCTGCTCATATATCCAAATGTATCCTGCCTTATATTGACCTGTATTATAATGGATATAATAAATGGAAATATTTTATTTAGATCTGTATTCTTTTTAAATCAGTAAAGGAATACAAACAACAATGACCACAGTTAGAAGTACATTATTGTAAATTAGAATTGAGTGAAATTTAATAAGGGACCTTATACTGTATATATATTTCTTTCTTCTACTTTCATGCCTGGCAGTTGGCCAACATGGTAGTCTGGCTGATTCGTGAGGAATGGTCCCCAGTAATCAGGAGAGAGAGGGAACATGTGATGTAGACTGTTGGGGTTGGCAGGATACAGGGAAAGGAGGTGACATTATGTAAGGGAGCATTTGGAAATGGGAATCAAGTAATCATGTGAGACACAGTTCGTGGGGCTGCTATGAAGAGCCTATTGCCATGGATGGTAGGAGCAGCACAATAGCGCAGCAGTTAGTGTTTTGTCTGAAAAAATGAAAAAGAAAAGTGCAAATGCAGGAAATCTGAAATATAAAAAATACTGAAATAGTCATCAGGTCAGGCAGCATCCATGGAAAGAGAAAGAGAATTAACATTTCAGGTTGAAATCCCTTTGTCAAAACCATTCTGATGAGGGGTCTTTGAGCTGAAATACTAATTCCGACAATTGAATGTTTCCTGCATTTTCCTGCTTCATTTATTGTTGTTGCTGCCTCACAGATCTGAGGATTTGAGTTTGAACCTGAGATCAGGCACTGTCTGTTGAGTATATTGCTGTATAGTGCCACTTACCTACACAAAAGGACAGAGGCAGTCAAGGGGGTACTTATGAGCATGCAGGAAAGGATAGCTTGTAAGTGTATAGGGAGATAGGGAAGAGGACTGATGGGATTCCTCTGATGGAAGTTGGCAATGGTGCAAAGGGCTGTAAGGCCTCTTTGCGTCATAAGAAAGAAACATTTTGGGGCTGGGGAAGTTGTAATTGTGATGAGCATTATGTAAGGAGTGAGCAAATGATTACGAGTGGGCTGTGGCGGTCATCAAGCAAGATAAGGAACAAGTGATCAGGACCACCCGAGTAAGAGGATGGCCTTTGTGCACGAGAGAGAGAGAGAGAGAGAGAGAGAGAGAAAGAGAGAGAAAGAGAGAGAGAGAGAGAGAGAGAGCGATAGATAGATAGATATCAGGAGAGGGAAAAGGATGGCTATTGTGTATTGGCAATATGAGGGTTTGGGGTGGGGACTGGATGACTTGGACCTGGAGGCAATTACTTGAAGGAAGGATCAGGAGTTTGGGAGAGGTGACAAATGCATGAGGAAGAGGAAAATTGGGACAAGGTGAGAAGGTAGTTACATGAGGAAGAGAGTTATAAGTGGGTAGGGGGTAGGCCACTGCACAAATAATTTAATTAGATTGGTGGAGATACACTATGGGAGAAGCTACTGATGTGTGGGCTTTGAACTGGACACAGTCTGTGACTGTAGTCAAAAGAAGAATGAAGGCTTCCTAGAGGGGGCAGAAATCACACTCTTGCTCCTCTTAGCCCACAACATTGAGAGGCAACAGCATCAACACTCTTTTGCTGTCAACTTCACTGTGGCTTAGGATCCCGGTCTTAAATATGATAATGTAAAATACAAATACCAATGGATGCACATATGGTGGGTTGTGGATGTATTCCCTATTCTAAATGTATTAATCCTCACAGCTCATCATAGATAGCAGTGGTATTAACACCAAGGTGATTAGAACTGTGCCAAAAGCTATTTTCTCATAGACATTATATTAAATATATCTCACATCTTTGATGGCTCAGATAGAAAGTGCATAGTGCAATTTGGGGGTGAAGCTTGCAGACTACATTGGTGTTAAGATCAATCACCAAATCTATATTGTGTCAAATGATCTCATCTACAGCATACAAACTAGGCTGGCTGCAGCTGGTCAGTGCTCCAAGAGTAGGAAAAGACAAGTCCGTCAATGCTGTCACATGCAAAATATGTGGCTATCAGGTGAAGGCAGAACTGAGATCAGCTGCAGTTCCCTCTGAACAGCTGATCATCACTTAATAATCTAGGCTTGCTACACATGAGGAACACCTTCCAGGAAAAGGATAGAAAATGAATCAGGAAAATTAATAAACGATTGAACTAACTCTAAAAAGAATAAATGAGAACTGTTGTGTTGGATACAAAAGCAGAAGCAATAGTCTTGAAACTGATTCTTTAGCAAAGAGCTGGTGTAGTACCTTTAATTGCCAGTAGATAGCTTCAGCACACTTTGAAACTATTCAGTTATAGATACCTTGTAGTAGAACCATAAACACAAAGCAAACTCAATGCAATTCTACACAGATAAGTATAAAATAATTAGTAAGGGACCAAGGAACAAAAAGAAAAAGCTTTGTTAAATGGAACAGTGGTAAGTAGTACGGTATGCAGATCACAAACGTAATCTAGGGATTAGGGTTCATAAATCAATAAACCCATCAGCAACATGTTTAACTGCATTAAAAAAGGTGCAGGACTGATTTAGCACAAAGCTGGAAGACAATGGTTGCATTGTTACTGTACAAGTCTTTGGCCAAACCCCAGTTGTGTACTGTGAACAATTCTGATCACCTGATCATAGACAAAGTGAATGGAAACTGAGACACAGATAATTCTGGACCATGAGGAGAAGTTAAGAAAGCTGGGATTGCTGCTTTTGGAAAAGGAGAAAGAGAATGAGAATGAAACTTAGAAAGGAAATGAACAAAATTGAGTTTTGATGAATTTATGTTGGTGTCAGACTCCTGCAATGGGCACAACATTTAAAACTAGTGGTTAGGATTTCAAATGAAATTGTATTTTACTCAGGAGGAGGAATAATTAACCAGGCTAGACTATTGAAAGAGACAAGGTGGCAGATCTCGCTGGCACAGTTCTGCTCTCCCCAGTCGCAACTGGTGGTCATGCCCATACTTATCCAAATCAGATGTGGAGAGCCTATCTCACTAACTGGAAGTACCCTGGACTCCAGCAATGAATATTGAATGATGACAAAACCTCAAAAAGTGCACTAAAGGAGGATTGCCTTCTACACCTTCAGTTTTGGTTGTCAGTAAAGTTTTGCTCGCAATTAAGAGGTTTCAAATGATACTTTAAAATTATTAAAAAGGAAGTAAACAATTTTTAAAAATTAGATGTTATAAAATTTGCAAATTAAAAAGAATTAAAACCACCAATTAAACAAAACTGAAATAATTCAACAACTACTTTCCCTTTTGACTTCTCTGTAGCTCTATAAATCCCCATTGTAATTAATGGTATTGCAGGATCTGTAATACCAGGTTGAACCTGGCACAGGATCCAAATACATTTTTTTTTGCAGTCTCAGGGCAGGGGAATCTCGGCAAAATGGGACATTGTAGGGAGTTCAGTGGTGAGTTTTTCTGCCCTCTAATTTTGGAACTTGGTGTTTAACTACATATACGCATAAATCCTTGACTTATTTCCATTTAAACAGGTAAATGCTGGCAGTTCCATTCAGAACCATTGGCATTTATCAGCAGAACCTGAACCAATGCAAAGGAAACTGTAAGACAAATGAGTGAGTTTCTGGAAAGCAGTGACTGAGGAATGTGGTGAGATTTTATAATGTGCAAAATTTATTGCTTCTGAAAAACTTATGTTCTTACATACCAGAATCTCAGCAGAGCCGACAGTAATCTATGGAAATTTTTAAGAGAAACATTTTGATCAATAAATAAATTAGGGAAATGTTTTATCTGTGTGCCCAAGCAATTAGAATGTTTTTAAACACTGTATTTAAGGAAAGCTTCTTTCTTTTTGACGTACAATGATCCTCACTTTGTCACTATGGAATAAAAATGCACATTAATTCAGTAAATGTTTTCTTTTTTTAAGAAGTTCTAGTTTTTTTTAAACCTACTATAACAAACATATTATTGAATCGTAGCAGTTTGTTAGGGTCAATCTTGACATAACCAATCACATGCAACAGTAATCACATGACATGTCATCTTTAACCTATAGTTTTTTCATCCAATTTACATTTATAAAAAGATTTTACATAAATTATTCAAAACAATGAAATACATCTACAAAAATTCTACTGAGAGCTGCAAGAAGAAAACTAGAACAATTAACTCAGAAGGGCAAAAGTATAGAATTTCTCCCTGCAGCCTTTGTCTAGTTTATCAAGCTCACAAAGCCCCTTTAGATCATTTTAATCCACTGTGGCTAAGTAGTTGAATATGTGATTCAGATTGCCTCTGAAAATTCTGTGCTACCAATCAGCTTTCTGACACCACTCTTCTCTTCAACCTTCAAATACAGTGACAGCAAAGACCAAAAGCCAACTCACAAAGGAACAACGAAATGGCAAACTCAGAGTACTCTGTATTTAACCCTCAGAAGAATGTTTTTCTCGACATTTCCTGAGAAACCCTGCTTTAAAATCCAAAATATCAGCTCTGGTCTTCTAATCATGGTATTTTGTTTTAAAATAACTTCAAACACAAGCATCCCTCCCTTTGGAACACACATGGTTATTTCAGTTTCTAACAAAAAGTATCCTTCAGTGATTCCACCTACAAAATAAAGCACTATATTCTCCCACAAATAATAGGACACTTTAGACAGAATAAAACAAAGTGAATAAGTCATATAAAACAATTTTTTTATATTAAGAAAAATGAAAATTAAATGCTTTAACTTCTGAATAAAACTGTACTGTTGGGGTGCTTAGCAAATTCAATTAAGTGAATTAGAGAGACTGAGTGGTATACTGGGTTATAATGCTGCATTTTCACCCCTAAGACCTGTATCTGAAAACCAGCCTACACTGATGCAACACAAATCTCCTCACTTTGACAGCTATTTAGGGTCCTAAGTGAAATGAGTTTGTGCTGTCTCAACTCAGTTCCTAATGGGTGAATCTACAACCAAAAAGTGCCGATAAATCAGCAGTAATTTGGTAATCTCACTCACAGTGACTATACAGCTAGCTGCCGTAAGTAATAGGAAGGTCACATTGGTGCAAGTACAGGATCATCTTCTGCAACTGGTATGTTGATAGCAAAGCAAAAGTGGTTTACCCTGCAGTTAAATCTGTACTTCTACCTAATCTGTAATAATTAGTGCTGAAACTAGATCTGAAATATTAAAATATGTTCACTTCCAAAGCAAGTTCACTTTAACAAACACATTAATCCATCAAATTAAATTAGTTATTTGACTGCAATAATTTGTGCTAATTAAGGAATAATTCACTTATTTTTAAACTGTGTTAAAATTCTTAAATCTGTCTGGACCTCGTAGAATAGCCAGTTAAGCTTCAGCATTTCAACTCCGACAGGGTAATACACTGATTTTCTAAATTACAAATTTATTTTTCAAAGTTTCTATTGACATTGAACAACTGAATTAAATATACTTATACCAACAGCTGAATAATGCTTAGCATTTCTTTCACTATCTATAGAATTTATGATGATATTATTAAGAAAAAAACAGGCACTTCACTGCAATCTAATAAAATGAGTAATGATCTGCCATCATACATCTTTATTATAAGATATCAGCATTAGTTTTCTTAGCATTAGTTTCATTATTACCTAAACTGAAGGAAACATGAATAGTCAGTTCCCATAAAGCCTTTGACTGATACCACTGATCTGAAGACCAGGACGTTATTTGGAAAGGGTTAAAGGATCTATTATATGAATCATAGAAAGTGAAGTTATTTGAAGATATGACTGAAACATAGTTGTCTAGGGTTTTCTGTCTTCTTCAAGCAGAAAATTTAAACAGGGACTTACTAGAGTAAAGGATACCCTAAAGGTGTTGTTCTTTTGACCTTTACTTGTTTGAAATTTTTTTTTAAAACCTCTCAAAGAGTTGTTATTAATATTTCCAAATTAAACTTCATTAATCTCTTATTGGATATTCTGATTTTTTTAAGTTCGCATTTATGATACAAAATAGAACATACAGCCACTATTGGCATGTTGATCTAATTGAACATAAGATTAAGATTGCCCTGTTTGTGTACTACATACTATCATGGAAACACAATTTAGTCCCAGAATGGCAGGTTGCTAAACTGCACTCCCCAATCTAAAACAAAACAATAATAGCTGGAGGTGTGAAATATCATTATGGCAAAATATTATAATCTATGGCTAGAGCAGTGATGTGTAGGTCACCATCAATGAAAAAGAAGGTCTGAAAGTAGGGCTCAACAGCAATTAAATGCAGAAGCTCCAAATGGATTCTACCCAGATCAGGATTTCACCTAGAACAGGGTCAATTGGAGCATACATATTAACATTTTGTCTGAAATGATCTAACACAGGCAGTAAACTTTGAAAGTTATTCTCACTTTAATTCAGATCTTTTGTCCATACTTGGACCTAAGATGTAATGAGATCTGGCAATGTACAGTTTTGCCAGAGATCAAGCTGAGCATCAGTAAGCAGGTTATTGATAAGTACAAAAGGCACCTTCTATCTCTTTGCTGATGATTGAGAGCAGGCTAATTGGGAAGGAGCTGGTTAGATGAGGCTTTTGCCTGTTTTTTGTGGAGAAGTGAGTTACGCTCCACAAGTTTACAGCACAACAGCTAAAATGTTGTTCGGCCCTCACAGTATTTAGTGATCTCAAGCATTTTGTTGGTATTACATGGAGTGAATTAAATTGGCTGGAGACTGGCTTCTGTGAGAATGGGAACCACAGAAAGGGTCAGGATGCACTTGGCACTTCTGGCTGAAACAGATTGCAATCGCTCATATGCTAGTCTTCCTTTTGGTTGTCTAATTGATTACTACTATTCATGAGTCTGGAATACAAATATCTCAGGGATTTGTAGAGATGGAGGTCAATGGAACTGCTCTTCCAATTTTGTCACATACACCTAGCTGGCACACAAGGTTTTGCTGGGTTGACCTGGCTCAGTGCCCTCTCATCAAATTCAGTGCCTGGATTGGCGACAGTTTATCTCATTTTATTCTTACCATTGATTTTATAAGTGATTTTAATACAAGCAAGTGGCTGATTAGATCATTTCAGAGGGATGCCAGAGTCACGTAGCTGAAGTTTGAAGTCATATAACAATAGACAGTCTAAGAAAGGCACACATCATTCCCCAAAGACTGTTAATATGCCAAATTAGCTTTTACAACATTCCACTGGTTACACTGTCATTTTTATTCCACATTTAAGCAATTAACTGTCACTTTTATTCCAGATCTATTCAATTAATTTTCTAGCTGCTGTTGGATTATTAATCCATGCCTCTGGATTACAAGTTTAGAAAGATAAACACTATGCTACCAAATCTATGCTATCAGATTACACTTTTGCTATACTATATAAGTACATCGCTGTTACTGTGGTTCGTTATGTTATTAGGGCTCATCTCACCAAGGTAAGAAATTCACCGAAGTTAATATGGAGAGATCTTGAGGAAGAAGGTGGTGAACTGCTTTTTGCAGACCATACCCATCTCTGCCAGGTTTATAGCCACTGCACTCATGATTAGCCTGATTAATTTCCAGTGAATTTTGCTGCCCAAATATATTGATTGATGCCAGACCCAGTGAAGGTCACAAGGAAGTGGTTGGCTTATTTTTGTCAGAGATATACAATCCTAGTGCTTATATAATCTTTCCCAAACTTAGATATGATAAACCACAGATAAATCATTCCAAACTTGGATATAGTCTGTGTTCCAAAGTAATGTTGCTGCATTTATTCAAACACTGGAAGCCTAAGGATTAACATTATTGTATTATATTGCAGCAGAGTTCAGGGTGGATGGTGAAAGCCTTATTTACTTTAAATTTGTAGAACTGAGAAATAGGATTTTTTTGTGTCTTGGGACAGATGGTTAGAGGTCAAAATCTTCAGCTCAAGGGTAATACTGAGAGCTTGTATATACGATGACAATTAAATATGATGCTAAAAGTTAAACTGCTGCATCCTTGAGGTTCTGTGACATATTTGTTTCTAAACTAGAGGCAATCCAGAATCACACTTTATTTATTTATAAGAAGAATGAGGCAATTGTAAAAATCAAAAGTATTTTCAAGAGTGCACAATTGTGATTTGAGGTTTATTTTCTCTCCAAACAGGAGTTTTGGAGTAATTTATTTCCACTCTGTAAGACAGAGCAGTCTCAATTTATTTATCTGTTTGTTCCTGCATGCTAGGGACTACAGGACTACAGTGGTGCCTGTGCACCAATGATTAATTCATTTCCCAACCTGAAAACAGATAACCTTTGCAAGAGAGAGTGCAGGAAACAAAGCATGTTTTGAAAGTAATAGAATACAAGTCAGGAAGACTCTGGAGTAGACTTCTGAGTTCCACAGCAAAGAAACTGGGGGAGGATTGCAGGCCTTCATGCCAGTCAGGTGTTTCAGAGAGATCAGACAAGGTAGAATTCACCATACAGCTGAAAGAGCAGGTCTCCAAGCTGCTGCATCAGTGAATGAGCAGCTCAATTCAGTGTGAGATCAGGAAAAGGGAAAATACGTTTCGAAAAACAATTGACTAAATCACACTCAATCTACGCTGTCGTCTGTGTTAAACCTTGTGCCAGCCCCAAAGTCATACCAAGCTTTTAGCAGCTGAATGGCTGCCAGTGATTTCCTGGCCTTGAATCTGTGACCATTCTGCAATCAGACCATATTCCAAGTGGCAACCAGATCTCTAAACAACTCATCCTCAGCCCTTGACCCCAGCACCAACCTGACAACCTTTCACAGCTCGTGGGGGCTTGGCAGTTCAGAATGCACTGATGTGCACAATGCCCTAATCAGTGGTTCTAAATGCAACTGCTGACTAGCCATCAATACAGCTCACTCCAATAGCACCTGGATAGCCTCTGAAATCAGGCTTGGTGATTAATTTGCAAGTATTGGTTCCAATGCAGCAGGAAGCCAACTTTGTGTTGCTGGCTAATTAACAAAATTACTAAAGACTAGCATAACCTAAAGCTAACCAAAACTACTTAAAACAAATTTGTACTTCTAAGAGGGAAATGTTCATTGTAATAGGTGGTAGATTTAATCAGGATGCCCTTATTTAAGCATAGATATCTTACATACTATATCTTGATAAAATACAGTTTCTCTCCAAATCCACTGGAAATGTATGTTCTCCTGCTGATGTCCCATCCTCCCCTCGTTGTGCAGTTTATCCTACTCTGCAAAGCTCTGCTCATTCTCCCGATCGTGCTCTATTCCAAACGAAATACCTTGTTGGGCACTCATGTAAGGGAGCAAATGGTCTGTGCAGAAGCTTTGAAATTAGGAATAAAGCCCTTCACCGTTTGTCACATCACTTCAAACAACCCGAGAAAGCAATAAATATTTGTAGAATAATAGCAACAGATAATATATAGTGATGGTGCTGTTAAATGGTTGAGGTACTGGATTTCCAAACCAAAAGTTTAGATTAATAATCTAGAGGCCAGAGTCCAAATCTCACCATGGCAAGTGTGGAATTTAAATTGCGAACAATCTGGAATTAGATAAAATAGCTAGACTGAGTAGTTCACTATGAAACATCAGATTGTCTTAAAAACATATCCTGTCCATTAATGTCCTTTGTGGAAGAAAGTCAGGCTCTGGGCTTCATATGGCTCCAGAGCTAGAGAAATATTGTTGACTCTTAACTGTCCTTTGAAGTGATCTAGCAAGCTAGTCGGTTCCAGGACGATTAGAGGTGGGAAATAAATGCTGGCCTTTCAAGTGATGCCCAAATCCAGAAAAATGAACAAATAAATATAAAAAATAACAATCAGCAAGTCATTTGAAACTCCCTATAACTTGTATTGGAGCTGCAGTGAAGGCAGATGAATCTTTCCTGTGTGTTTAGTCTCAAGAGAGGACAATAGTTGGTGTGTTGGGTTTCAAGCTATCAGAGTTGGCATCAAATCAGCATCGTCTCTACTTGATGTCATACTCTGCCTGCTTCTAGCCATATGGTGATTGACAACATTCACCCAACAAATGCTTAATCAAGGATCAGATGCATTTCAGTACTGAATTGAAAACAGTGGTGTCCAAAAGAACTGAATATTGTACCCAATGCAAATGTTTTAATGCAAAATGTTAAGTTTTTTAATATAATAATGTATGAATACATAGTCTCTTTTTTATATTCAATGTGTGTGAGCTTCTCAGGCTATGACGGCACGGTAGCGTAGCGGTTAGCTCAATGCTATTACAGCGCCAGTGATCGGGGTTCGATTCCTGTCGCTGTCTGTAAGGAGCTTGTACGTTCTCCCGTGTCTGCGTGGGTTTCCTCCGGGTGCTCCAGTTTCCTCCCACATTCTAAAGACGTATGGGTAGGTTAATTTGGGGGTTTAAAATGGGTGGCGTGGACTCGTTGGGCCAGAAGGGCCTGTTACCATGCTGTAAATAAAATTTAATTTAAATTTAATTGATCATCCTTAGTTGCCCTTGGGAAGGTGGCGGTGACCTGCCATCTTGAACTGCTGCAGTCCTTGAGGTGTGGGTATACCCATAATGCTGTTAAGGAGAGAGTTTCAGGTTTGACCCAGTGATGGTGAAGGAACAACAATATATTTCCAAGTCAGGTTGGTGTGTGGCTTGGAGGGCAACTTCCAGCTGGTGTTCTCATGCTTTTGCTGCTCCTGTCCTTCTAGGCTGTAGAGGTTGTGGGTTTGGGTGCTGTCTCAGGAGTCTTGGTTAGTTGCTGCAGTGCATCCTGTAGATGGTGCAAACTTCTGCTACTGTGCATCAGGTGGAGTGAGTGAATGTTTATGGATGGGGTGTCTATCAAGTGGGCTGCTATGTCCTGTATGGTGTTGAGCTTCTTGAGTGTTGTTGAAGCTGTACTCATCCAGAAAGTGGAGAATATTCCATCACACTCCTGAATTGAGCCTTGTAGATGGTGGGCAGGCTTTGGGGAGTTAGGAGGTGAGTTACTCATTACAGGATTTATAGACACTGGCCTGTTCATGTAGCCACATTGCGTATATAACCAGTTCAGTTTCTAGTCAATGGTAACCTCCAGGATATTGGTAGAGGGGATTCAGTGATGGTAATGCCATTGAATGTCAGGGGGTGATCGCTAGATTTCCTCTGCTGAATATCATTATTGCCTGGTACATGTGTGGCATGAATGTTCCTTGCCACCTATCAGTCCAGGCCTGGATCTTGTCCAGGTCTTGTTGCTTTTGGTTGTGGACTGCTTCATTATCTGAGGAGTCACAAATGGTGCTGATCATTGTGCAATCGCCAGCGAACATCCCTCCTTCTGCCCTGATAATTAAAGAAAGGTCATTGATAAAGCAACTGAGGATGATTGGACACTACCTTGAGGAACTACTGCAGAGGTGTCCTGTGGCCAAGGTGATTGACCCCCAACCACCACAACATCTTCCTTTATGCCAGGTATGATTCCAACCAGTGGAGGGTTTTCACCATGATTCCCATTGACTCCAGGTTAGCCAGAGCTCCTTGATGCCATATTCAATCAAATGTTACCTAAATGTCAAGGGAAATTACTCTCACTTCATCTCCAGAGTTCAGCTCTTTTGTCCATATTTGGACTAAGGCTGGGTGACATTGGTAGAACTCAAACTGTGCTTCTGTAATTAGGGTTTTGCTAACCAAGTGCCACTTGATAGCACTGTCGATTATCCCTTCCATCACTTTGCTGATGATCAAGAATTCACTAATGGGGTAGTAATTGCCGGGTTGGATTTGTCCTGCTTCTTGTGGACAGGACACACCTGGGCAATTTTCGACATTGTTGAGCAGATGCCAGTGTTGTAGCTCTATTGTAACAGCTTGGCCAAGGGGGCAGCAAGTTCTGGAGCACGTCTTCAGTACTATTGCAAGAATGTTGTCAGGGCCCATAGCCGTTGCTGTATCCAATGCCTTTAGCCATTTCTTGATATCACATGGAGTGAATCGAATTGGTTGAAAGCTGGCAACTATCATGCAGGGGATCACTGAAAGATGCAGAGATGGATTATCCACTCGGCACCTCTGGCTGAAGATCCTTGCAAATGCTTCAGCTCTCTATTTTGCACTGATGTGCTGGGCTCCCACATTGTTGAGAATGGGATATTTGTGGTGCCTGCTCCTCGAGTAAATTGTCCACCACCATTCATAACTGGATGTGACAGAACTGCAGAACTCAGATCTGATCCATTGGTTGTGGGATCACTTAACTCTATCTATTGCATTATGTTGTTTGGCGTGCAAATAGTCCTGTCCTTATGCTACCCTCACCCACATCTCTTCCATTTCCCGCATGTCTGCCCTCACCCCATTACCCACTTCCCCCCCCCCCCACCCCCCACCCCAAGCAAAACAGGGACGTGTGCTCCTTCCCCTCCCCGACCTTCTTATTTCTGGCTTCTGCCGTCATCCTTTCCAGTCCTGATGAAGGGCCTCAACCCAAAATGTTGACTGTTCTCTCCATAGATGCTACCTGACCTGCTGAGTTCCTCCAGCACTTTTTATGTGTGTTGCAAATAGTCCTGGCTTGTAGCTTCACTAAGTGGATTCCTCATTCCTATATACAGGTAGCCTGGTTCAGATAAATATTATTTTTAAAGATACAAATCTGAGAAAAGAATTATCCTGGAAATGCAGGGGAAGAAAAGGAGCATGTTGGCCCAAAGGTTAGCTGAAACTAATCTGACACAAGTCATTATCAGCTGTTATATATTTTGGATGACAATATATATTTGCAAAGGGACTAATTAGATACAGGCATGAATATATCTTTTTCTGCCTTTATCTATATGGTGGAGAGTATATTTCTGATGTGGGATATGTCTGCTTAGGTGCCTGTTTTATGCCTTTGAAATAGGTAGGCGCCTTTCAATGGCTGTAGCATTATTTTCAATGTTCTAGATAGTGTAAATTGAAATTAGAATTCCACGAACAATGTAAATGAATCTCCTTGGATTTCAAACTGAGCTACTTAACTCGGGCGTGAACTTTTAAACTGTAAAATTCCCAGGTGATGGAAATCAAATCTAAACTTAAATAAGCAATTTAAAATCCTCAGTATTTCACTGACATTCGACTGATGCAGTATAGCAGCGACATTCTGGTTGGATTTTAAATATTACTGATGCAACTATGGGAGAAAAATAGTGAATATTTAATGTTCCATAGTTTGGGGAAGTAGGGACTGAAATTTGACTCCAGACTAATATGTGCACTGAGTCCAAACATCATCCTGAAGATGTCATTTTTATTTTATGGACCAATTTCTATTAAAATATTCTATCAATAAAATGGAATGTAACTTCTGATTTTGAATTTTACAGTGTGCAAAATATAAGTCCTAGAACTTTTCTGATGCCAGTGCTTCTCATAATCTCATAAAGCGAAATATAGGTGTGTGTGTATAGATGAAAATAATTTACATGGTAATTTCCAGATACAGCCAATTTGACTTTTTTTTATTAACTATCCATAAAATGTTACTGTTGTAATACTGCAGATTGATTAAGAAACTATTATTACTCTAAGAAAGATTAAACATGCTAGTGCTATTGTTCTCTCTCAGTTCTGAACCTCTGTCACATTCTTCTCTGTCTGCGTATTGAAATCACTTATCTATAGCTGCTCAGTGAATCTGAATAAAGCTTGCTACAAGAACATGCCAGGCTTAAAACAATCAATAAACTCTCATTTTCCCTTAACAGTTTAATATTAATCTGAAGTATGGAGCAGAATCTTTAATGCACCATTACTGTCACTCTAGTCTCCTATACAGTGGACTGGACCAAACAGAATGTGAACACAATGTGAAAAAGAAATAAAAAGACAGGACACAGCAGGAGATCAGAGATGATCTGTTAATGAAACTTCTGTGCTACCTTCTGTTTTGATGAGTTCCTATAGTGATCAAATAGAATTATAAATAGGCTTCTGTTGTTGTGGTCAATTTTCTATCTATTGACATGATAAAAACAGACATGACACAATCATAGACCATAAATCTCCCTCTTCCCTGCTGCTGAGAATCAATGAGTCACTGAATGCTAACTTTGAAAAACAAATGAGTGAAAAAAGAAATTTATTGAGCTAAAAACTTTCCATGATATAATGAGAAATTTCATTAATGGCTTGAAGTTCTTTTTGAAATGGTATTGAATATCTCATAAATATTTCAAATAATCTCATGAAGGTCAAAGGCAGAATGTATATATACCAATAAACTTGACAAATTGCTAAGTCTATTTGCTAATATCAATAACTATTCAAAGGACTGCATTATACCAACTTTCCAATCAGATATAATGTCCTACCTTTGCTCTTATTTTACATAGACTGTAACTGGACTGTCCTTTATCTATCTCATTACCTCCTCTTTGACATTATTCCATATCCTGTAACTAGATTTTTTAAAATCTACAACCATAGTAATAGTATTTTACTGTTAGTGTTTTATCCATCAGATGAACAATGAGGAACAGGAATGTCAATGAACTTTCTAAATCCATCTTCAGGTCTGCACAATAAGCATTACTTTTTACTTTGCAGGTATTATAAAATGTAAGATTGAATGGACTTGCCAAAATGTGAGACATACTCAACTGATAATAGTATTTGTGTTAGGTAGCCATTATTTGGCGTCAAATGTAGTATTTTACTGTCCAGCTAGATCTAAAGCATTTGAATCTTGACATATTAATGCACTAGAACAACTAATGATGTTGGATCACTGCTGCCTGGTAACTCAACTTGAAGGGCTTCCACATAGTCTTAGTATAGTATGGACAAACAGGAACTTTCATTTTTTTTATTGGAGGGCATTACAATTTAAGACATCAACAAAAGGTTTGTTGAATTTTTGGTTTCCGCTTGTGGTAGCATGGTTATGTACATTCACACCAAAACTGAAACTGTTTAAATTTTATGATGGCTGATAGCCCTCAATGACAACCATATCAACAAGGACTAACAAGGGGTGGCACGGTAGTGTAGCGGTTAGCGAGACGCTATTACAGCACCAGCAATCAGGGTTCAATTCCCATCACTGTCTGTAAGGAGTTTGTACGTTCTCCCGTGTCTGCGTGGGTTTCCTCTGGGTGGTCCGGTTTCCTCCCACATTGCAAAGACGTACGGATAGGTTAATTTGGGTTTAAAATGGGCGGCGCGGACTCATTGGGCCGGAAGGGCCTGTTACCACGCTGTAAATAAAATTTAAAATTTAAATCTAGATAGTGGAGATTTTACATTGGTCTTCAAATATGAAAGACATTGCACAGTTAGATGATAGTTAATATAGTTTATCAGTGTTAAAAACATTATTTAGTGAGGATCCCCCGTCTATTCTACAGATCAGCATTACCTGTTGTAGGTTGCAGAAACCTATCAAACTGAAACTATGCCACCAATCTCCAATCTTATTTTCAAAGCAATGACTGGACAAATGCAGGAAGAAACATGTTTTAAAAAATGGCAATGAAGCAATGTAAAGATGAAGGAAGTTCCACTGACTTCACAAAGCCATTTGTCAAAATTAGCTGTGTAAAGTTAGTGGACAAAATCAATTTCAATTTGTAAAATTTCAAATCCATTTCTGTGTCCCAAGAGATGACAATAACCATATCCAAAATGTGTTTTTGTAAAACGGATAAATAATAGATTTGCAATGTGCAATAGTAACACTTCAGATGTCCAATGTAATAGTTAATCAATGTATTAAATGGGAATCTATTTCTGCCAACACTTGGCAATTTTTGAGTTGTATTTTCAATCTTATTGTGGCCCCTTTCCAAAGGTGCATACATCTGATACAGCTGTGCATTGTAGCTTGAATGAAGCTGTGGCCTTGAGTTTCTTTCATGGGCAAAACTGGAAATGTGTGTCACCAATCTGCAAGTGCGACATTTTGCCAATCTCAAATTATACCCAAGTATCCTCACAATCTAATTACAATAAGCTCAAGTGTAAATGAGTCCATAAAGCACAAATGTGGTTGAAACGTGTCAAGATATAATTGCCTGGAAAGTCAATTGCACAATTCTGTTTTAAATCAGCATTTTGAGGGTGGCTCTACCATCCTTTCAGGCAGCACATTCCAGATTCTGTCATCTTTTGGTGAAAATAACATATCTCAGCTATCCTTTTATCCTTCTACCTTTTAATTGTAAATTTATGCATCCCAGTTATTGACTTCACTGCGAAGAGAAATGGATACTTCCTATTCATCTTATTTAAGCCTCTCATAATTTTACATCACTCTTCAGGCTCCTTTGTTCTGATGAAAACAAGCCCAGCAAAAGCTAATCATTTTTTATAACTAAAATTGCTTAGCCTTGGCAATATCCTCATTAGATTCCTCTGAACCTTCTTTCACATCCTTTTTACATGTCGGTGACCAGAACTGAATTTAGTTGATTATACCTCACATCCGCATCAGCTTCTTCAGCATGAAATGGTGCCACTGACCACAGTTGCAACAGATAACCTTTGTCAATATTACTCATCCTTCCATTCCTCCACCACTGTGCACATGCACACTGCAATGAAAGCATTGCAACAGTCACCCAAATATCATGTATTAGCAGGATTTATATTCAAGTGACTTGAACTATCTGCACACTGAAGGTCTGGAGGTGTAAATTCTGAAATGGGAAACAAGGGTGCCAAGCAGAGTCTGTGAATTACTATCAGAAATCTGACAATGCCAGCAATTTTCTGTGACCCTAATACCACCCTATAAGAGACAATAAAAACAAAACACGTGAGAAATATTCAGCAGATCGGGCCATACCACAAGAGTAAGGAACAATTAATGTTTCAGGTCAAAGACCTTTCATCAGAACTGATGAAAGACCATTGAGCTAAAATGGTAGCCTGTTCTTCTCCTTGGAGATGGCACCATCATGCTGAATTTTTGTAGAATTTGTTTTTATTTCAGATTTCCAGATTGTTCAGTATTTTGCCTTTGCCCTCCAACCTTAGTTCAGCTCATTCATTTCAAATTTAGGGAAATTCTAAACAATGAAGCAAGGTGCCAGTTAATTGTTAACTGTCACTGCCTTATGGCTTCCTGGCCTTCTACTGGAATACATTCTTTTGGCATCCTGTCTCTTTCTCCATAATATAACAAAAATTGAGAGCACTGCCATGCAATGATCCATTTTCTTCATTTTTCGGGTACAGACTTGATGGCCACCTGCAATAGCAAGAGATGATGGTGCCTTCAATTCACTCCGGGTCAGCTAATCTGCACTTACTTCAAGTGACTGGATGGCTGAGTGATAATCTGTACACTGGAATTTACTGGCTTTTTATTATTTAAGATACATTCTGGAATTTTTGTTCTTTCTACCAAGTGTACAACATTCCCACACTTACTCTAGCTGGCACCTTTCTTTCCCGCTCACTTAACCTGCCTATAGCCATTTACAGAGGTTCAACAGTAAAATTGATTTCAGAATTTCAAGGTGGACTCTGCAACTAGATTAAAAAACATGAACCACATTTCCTTATGTTAGAGGATGACCTCATTATCAATTACAAAGCACAAAGATCTATGCAATTACATCATATTCAATGTATTTTGCATCTACACTGTCATCTAGCCATTCATAACAGATCTGGCTTGTGAGATGGTTTTATCGACTGCTCAAGAATCAAATTACTGTCAGTGACAAATTGTTGCCAACAATGCAACCATTTTGTTTATGCTGAGCTCCTAGCACATCCCTGCAGCTTAGCAATAGGATTTTTAAATAGCTGGTTTAAAGTGGCCTCGATAATAATGGGGAAGGTCTGTGGCTGGAATGGTCACGAATTAATATAATTAATACTATATAATAATACAAATGTTTTTTCTAATTTTGCTCCTAACCTCTGAAACTAATACATGGCATAATTGGTACCAAGTGTGGATCAAGACAGCCCAATTGTATAGCTGGAGTAGAATTTAACTGCTAAACCGTAACTGGACATGGTATTTAGGTTGCATAACGAGGAAGGTTTACCTGGATCTGTGACAAGGTGCACTTACTGCCTGGGTACAACAAATAACAATAACTTAGATGAGAATAAATGTAAAGTGAAACCAATTTTCTTTCTATTTACACACATGAGCTGCAAAGCACAATATTTATTATGCCTGAGCAATCTTGTACGCCTCAGCACAAACCTAAGAAAATTAGCCCTCATGTTTCAGTTCCTAATATTCCTCTTTTGTTCATGACAAACAGTTTCATATGGATCAGTTGCATGCATTATGGGCTGGATTTTCAAACAATTTTAATATTTTCTAGTTTATGAGGTTTTAAAACACAGCCAGCTACCAACTGCTTCTAGGATTTCCCAAGGATCAACACTAAAAAGACTATTAATGGTACAGGTACAGGGGTAAGACAGTTGCTGTTGGAAGTGATGGACCAATTCAGAATGCTATCAATATGAAAGCAGAAAGGGTCTCGAGAAGTAACTATGGTCTATTAGAGGCCAAAGGATAGAAATTGATTTATTATGGGCACAATATTGTCAATTGACACCTTTAGTCCAACTTTCTGTGCTCACAATTTTAACAGATATGAGCCAGTTGAAAATAATTGGATCTTTAAAATAGTGAACACCATTTTGTTCCTGAGGTATACCATGGTTCCAATAGATTAGAATGATGGACTTTCTGCACATATTGATGAACTTCAGTTATAGTCTTTCTCACAAGCAGAAACTATCTCTTTACATCCAGTCTATCAAAACCTTTCATAATTTTAATGAGATAACAATGGGCAAGTGTTGTGGAATTTGGTCAAACGCAAAATAATAAAAAAAAGCGGGTATGAAGGAGCTTGCATTTATATTACACTTTTCACGTCCTCAGGATGTCTTTAAGTACCTCACAGCCAATGAAATATCCTGAAATCATTATTGCAAGCATGACAGGATTCTGTGAACACCAAGGTCTCAAAAGCACCAATAAGTAGCAGTTAATTTGTTTTAGTGGTATTGGATGAGGAATAAGCATTGGCTGCTTTTCTTATTTCAATTTTGAAATGTGATTTTTTTATGACCACATGAAAAGATAGACTAGTTTTAACTTCTCATGCAAAAGACCTACAATAATAATGTAGTATCCTCCTACCTCTGCAGTGATGTGTTAATATGGAGCTGATGCTGACTCAAGTGACACTACTATTGCTGTAGATGAACCGTTATTGTTTAGTTATGAAGGAGTAGCAAAAATACCATTGCAGAATCAGATGGTGAAATGGTGATTAGTTAGTTTCTAGGCACTGCAAGAAGTCTGTGCTATTATCATAGCATAAAACATTATTGGGACTGCTTTTGCAGTATTGAGTTTCGCTAAACCTCCAAAGAGATATTGATTTACCAGAGAGGAAACAGAGGAGTGCGGTCAGATAAGATTCCTAGTTGTATAGCAATATATTACAAAGACAAATGAACATCTTATTTATAGTGGCAAATAGAACCCAAATTGCTTGGAAAAAATATCCAACAAATTGATTTGCATTTCCTATACAAACACAATGAATTTGGACAATGCCAATTAGGGAGTTCACATTGGTGGATTTTATTTAATTGAATTCCTTAAATCCAAGTTAGGTTTCCATAACTGAACTAAGGAGGATACTTTCTCTCCAGTAGGTACGAAAGGGAGCTGAAAATGTCAGGATTTTTTTAAATTCAAAAAACACTTAAAGTCAGCTAATAATTACAATTGTATAAGGAGTGTGGGTTACTTTGGTATTGCTGCAGGGATCATCACTCTGACAAGGTGGTGTCATAACAGTCTATCTCTTATTGAAGTCAGACATTCTCAATTAAACATCACTGCCTGGTACAATAACATATCAATAGTCATACCACATGGTGTAGTCAGTTTTTGAAGGCATTTACATACACTGCTGTTTCCCATTTTTAAACCCATACAAACCATCAATTATTTACAAAAATGAAATTATATAATTTAACTATTTACAGACATATATACTTGACCAATTCTAAATTCAATCAGATGAGTTTTCTCATCCGTAAAACCGTTCACCATAAGCATGCATAGCATCTCTGAAGTGTCTACTTCAGGCATTAGTGATTCCAGTAAATCATCTCTTAGTGTAGCTCTCATACACTGTTGGTCTGGTGTGCTGTTCTATAATTGTTGTATTATCATAATTATCTCCATAACTTTGTTCAGACTGCATTACTTACCATAGATCACCACCTTATGAATATGTGTAAATGCACAGTTTACATAAATCCTAACACAAATGTCTAATAACTCTGATTAATAATTACAAGAAATGACTGTACGATATATTTACTGCTAAACACCATGGAACTCAATGCTTTACTTTTAGGTCTCTTTGTCTTCTTGCTTCTATACTCACATTCCCTTGCATTCAGACTTGCCTTCTTCTCTTCTAAATCTTAAATAGAACGTCGAAAACCTACAGCACAATTCAGGCCCTTCAGCCCACAAAGCTGTGCCGAACATGTCCCTACCTTAGAAATTACTAGGTTTACCCATAGCCCTCTATTTTTCTAAGCTCCAAGTACCTATCCAAAAGTCTCTTAAAAGGCCCTATTGTATCTGCCTCCACCACCGTTGCCAGCAGCTCATTCCACGCACTCACCACTCTCTGAGTAAAAAACTTACCCCTGACATCTCCTCTATACCTACTCCCAGCACCTTAAACCTGTGTCCTCTTGTGGCCACCATTTCAGCCCTGGGAAAAAGCCTCTGATTATCCACACGATCAATGCCTCTCATCATCTCTATCAGGTCACTTCTCATCCTCCGTCGCTCCAAGGAAAAAAGGCCGAGTTCACTCAACCTGTTTTCATAAGGCATGCTCCCCAATCCAGGCAACGTCCTTGTAAATCTCCTCTGCACCCTTTCTATGGCTTCAACATCCTTCCTGTAGTGAGGTGACCAGAAATGAGCACAGTACTCCGTAATCTTCTCTTTTTAGCCATTACTGTGTATCCATCCACTGTTTCACCAGAACACTACAGTTGTGCTATACAGGGATATAGCATATTGACAGGATACATAACTCAAAGGTTACCAAGGCTTGATCTTCCATTACCCAGCTTATTAATAATACTGCTAAATTTAGCTTGTTTTGTGGACTGAGTGTTCTTAATCTAAAACTCTGAGTTACACTGATTAGACATGTATAGTGCTGATTTGAATGATAGGAATCACTGTGCATGTTCTTTAAACTTCTCTCATAGAGTCATAGAGACATACAGCATGGAAACAGGCCAGCTGGCCCCTCAACATCCATGTCAACCAGTGGACACCCATCCGCATTAATCCCATCTCTCATCACTTGGCCCATACCCTTCAATGCCTAAGCAATTCAAGTGCACACTTAGACACTTCTTAAATGCTGTCAGCAACCCTGCTTCAACCATTCTCTCAGGCAGTACATTCCAGATACTCACCATTCTCTGGGTGAAAAATAAATGCCCCTCATATTCCTCTGAATCTCTTATCCTAAATCTATGTTCTCTAGTTTTTATATACCTCTGGTACAGGGAAAAGTTTCCTGCAGTCCACCCTGTCTATACCCCTCATAACTGCATATACCTCAATCACATCCCCTCTTAACTTCCTCTGCTCCAGGGAGAACAGACCTAGCTTCTCCAGTCTCTCCTCGTAACTTAACTGCTCCATTCCAGGCAACATCCCCGCAAATCTCCTCTGCACCCCCATTTTCTCATTGTCTGGCTCTTGTTTGCACCTGCCTTTGTTAACAACTTCTTTCACACCCTGGCTTCACAGTGTAAACTTTTTCTTGGCCCCAAGTCCATTGAACTATTCTATTTCCATTCCTGCAATCTTGGTTGGCTTTGAACTGCTCTTGCCCCCAATTTGTAGTCACATTCAGCTTTTCTTCTTTCCCCAAATGGTGCTTGTCTACCTTCTATTGTGTGAGAGCTTGCCAACTTATGTGTAGTATGTATCTTGGAATCTTACTGTGTGAATCTCACTGTATATTTTTAATATACAGTACATTACATTTTCATCTTTCCTTGCAATATAAAATGAGGTCATTCTGCAGGCTCATTCCCCCACTTATTTCCCTGTAACCTGTTCTCTCTCAGATGCCCGTTCACTCTCCACTGATTCCACCCCCACCCCACCCCACAATTCCCTTGCTATCTACATTAGGGATAACTAGTGGCCCATTAACCCACCAACCAGCATATTTCTGCTGTTATGAGCCAGGTTGCTACTTGGTGAATGTCCCTTTAAGGCACCTGGACAGTCGTGTAGTTGTGTGTGTGTGTGTGTGTGTGTGTGTGTGTGTGTGTGTGTGTGTGTGTGTGTGTGTGTGTGTGTGTGTGTGTGTGTGGTGTTATCTGACGACGACAAGACTACATCTGGAGCGTACCGGCTGTTGCAGAGAGTCAGGGAGACAGAGAGAGAGAGAGAGACAGACAGACAGACAGAGAGAGAGAGTGTCAGAGAGAGAGAGAGAGTCAGAGAGAGAGAGAGAGAGAGTCAGAGAGAGACAGAGTGTCAGAGAGAGACAGAGAGAGTGTCAGAGAGAGACAGAGAGAGTGTGAGAGAGAGACAGAGAGAGTGTGAGAGAGAGAGAGAGAGTCAGAGACAGACAGACAGACAGACTGACTGACTGACTGCCAGCCAGTCTCTGTATCTATGGATGAAGAACAATAGCTGTGACTGTCACTATACAATCCAGGTATGGATTTTTGGAGCAATCTGTGGAGTCCAATTTGTCTTTAACCTGTACTGGAAAGCAGGTATTTCTGTGGGCGGCCACGTATCGAGTGCTCCCGGTGTGGCAGATACTTTGGAACAAAGCAATGGAAATCATTGGTGATTAAGGTGTCATATGGGTTCCATCGTGGAACATGTGGATTTTGTAAATTTCCTCTACATTCTCTCTACAATCTACTGTGGTTTTGCAAAAGCCTTTGCTCATCGTTCTACCTTATGACTTGCTGAACTGAATTTTGAGAACTATTCCTAGACTTGGGGTTTGGGAATTTGCCACACGCACACTTCGAGTTTATATTTTTGGGGTCAATGTTTAATATCTAGCATTTTTATTTCTCTTATTATTACAAGTAGTTATTAATAAATAGATTCTAACATTTATACATGGCTCACTGTGTTTCTATTGTTATTGGTACGTAACACTGCAATGAAGGAGGAAACGAGCACTGGGAAAATATCCAAGCAATCACAGGGAGAACATTCAAATTCCAGACAGACAACACTGGAGATCAGGATTAAACCCAGGTCACTGGAGCTGTGAAACTGCAGCACTATCCGCTGCACCAATGTGCTGCCCCAACATGGAAAATCATGGACTGATGCTCCACTTCTATACGGTGGCTCCATTCCAATGCCAAAACTGCAGTTGCTTCATTCTTAGGTTCAATAAATGCAGCACTCCAAGACTCTAGGCCAAACTGAGAGCCAGGAACTCCAATATCTCTGGCATCCTTAAAGGTTTCTTTGAGATCATCCGTCATCATTTTGTGTGAAGATTCTTAACAAAGTTACGCCATTACTCCCCCGGATGTCTTTTCTGCTGTGTGCCTCCATAAATTTCTTCTGTTGAATAGTGCAACTTCTTGAGCAGTTTCTTCTCCTTTACTACCTTTCCCAGCTGTGAGGACTTCATCTTAACTTTCCATTCTCAAGCACCATCTTGCTTTTGTACTACCCCACAATATTAGAAACTGATCTGAAATATTGTTTTGCCTGTTCAGCTGATGATTACTCCAGAACTGATCATTGTAAACTTTCTGGCTTCACCTGATGATTCAATTTAGTTTGATTAAGCTCATCATAGAATGAAAAATATTAAGTTGCATCGGGAGAAGAAGGTGACCCTGCAGTTAGTGATAGGGTGAGAGACATATGAATCATTGGTGAATCTATTGGTATCATGAACTACTGATGAGACTTCACATGAGTGGATAGTGCAGACCTTGCAGGAACATTTCATTCTGATATCTGTGAAGGACATTAATATAATGGATCTAACATTCATGGGGGAAAGCAAATTGCCGCCAGCAGAGAGCTGGTGCACAGGAAGGTGAGGCAGCTTTGCTCAAATCATGACTCTTGTGTGCAAGCAGGGGACAGGTCTACAGAGGTGTGGTCTTTTTCAAGTAGGTCAAGTCACATGGACACTGCAAGTAATTTTAATTATTTCTCTAGCTGGTTTAATGCATTTTTTGTTTTTAATTATTCTTGATCACTTATATCCAATAAAATAGGATGGCATAGATAAGGTGGATGGTAACAGTCTTTTCCCTAGGGTAGAGGAGTCAAAAACTAGGGGGAATAGGTTTAGGATGAGAGGGGAAAGATTTAAAAGGAAGCTGAGGGGCAACTTTTCACGCAGAGGGTGGTGAGTGTATGGAATGCGCTGTCAGAGGAAGTGGTTGAGGCAGGTACAATAGTATCATTTAAGCACTTGGATAGGTACGGGGGGGGGGGGGGGGGGGGGGTGGTGGCGGTGTATCGAGGGATATGACCGAACAAAGGAAATTGGGACTAGCTGGGTGGGCACCATGGTCGGCATGGACAGGTTGGGCCAAAGGTCCTGTATCCGTGCTGCATTGCTCTATGACTCCAATAATGTCTTTTATCTCTGAATGAGTGCTGTCCTTGACAAGAGGCCAAGCTCCACCTCCACATTAAGTTCTGTTGAAGCCTCTCAGGGAGAGCTGGGAGCCTGACTGCAGGACTTTATACCTGAGGCCTACTTGGTGCTGGTGATTCACTGCACCTCACCACCCATCTTGCAGCTATAGAGCATCAGCAAGATTGGGTTGTCCATGGGTGACCATGGGTGGTGATCTTGGTAGCTGGTGATCGTAGGCAGTGATATCAGGTATGGGTCACATCCAGCAAGATCCAGCTAACAATATCACTAACAGAATTCAAGTAATAAAGTAACATTAAATTTGAAAATTGATTTTAATTTCTTCCAGACTGAAAGGTAGAGGTGGAGCATGTCAGAGAGTAGCATTTTGAGCAATCCAATGTCTTTAACCCCTTGTTAGCAATAAACTGGCTCTTTATCAAATCGTGAATTCAAACCTTGGGTAAAATTAAAGTACAGTTGAATTTTTAGCCCTTTGAGAATAGTGGGTTCTGTATGAGGGGCCAAGAACACTCAGCTGATGAGCGCATACTTTATGGGAAATGGCAGCTCTGTTTTGACCTGACTTGACATAGGTCTCTAAATTTGCTGCATAGCATTCATTTTGCAGGTGCTATTTGTCCTTTGCCTCAGCAAGGCAATCATGAATCTTGTGTAATATTGGAAAGCAAAAGTTCTTGGTACACTTAAATCAAACTATTACCTTTTGCATCTAAATTAACACACCCAATCCCTGTTTAAGGCCTCACTGTAACTGAATTGATCTAACTCAGCTGGCATAAGCTACTCCCAAGCTTGCTTTTCTTTCTCCAATGATTACCAATTCCCCATAATGTACCCTGACTTTCAATCTCACTGTTCACTCGTCCTCCTATTTCTGATTTCCTCACCCAGCTTCCATTTTTCCTCCCCAGACCTCCATTTCATCTTCAGTTTGTGTTTCTTGCAAATCCATTCAGACAGATCTCTTTCCACTGGCTCTGTTCACTGATCCTTCCACTCCCAATCTTCAAACTCAGGCCTTACTTTAGTTCCCCCCATCCCTCATTTCTTTTACCTCATCCAGTATCAACCCGTTTCTAACTTGATCTTGGATAAACTTCACCAGTTGACTCTTTGTTCCATGCTGACACCACTAAAAAAGGCCCGAGGTTCAATATCAGTAGGGCCTCATGTCTCATCATTAAGCTGCAGTATTTGTCTGCCCCAATAAGTTTCCATTTTGCAAAGGAAAAATCACAGGCTTATCCAAGCACCTAGAGGATATACTTAATGTTTTTCTATTAACCATGCAAAAGTGCTATTTGACAGAGAGAGACAGTGAAATGGAGGCAGCTCTCCAACAATTTTCCAACTCACATTTTCAAAGGTCACCCTGGAGCTAACCAGCATGATAGAATGGAAGACTATCAAAGAAGAGGTTTTCACAGCTACCCAACGACAGAATCCTGTTTCATCAGAATTCACCCAATGCGATCAGTGAGGAATCCTCAAGCACATTATAGCTAAATATTCTTACATGCAACAGAACAGCAATAGAACATACATACAGCACAGGAACAGGCTCTTTGGCCCATGACGTCTGTGCTAACTATGCCGATCGAACTAATCCTGTCTGCCTGCACAAGGTGAGTATCCCTCTATTCCCTGCCTGTTCATGCGCCTGTCCAAATGCCGCTTAAACCTTACCATTATATCTGCTTTGGCCACCTCCCCTGGCACTGCATTCCAGGCAGCTACCACTCTCTGCGTAAAACAACTTGACTTGTAAATCTCCTTTAAACTTTCCCCCCTCTCACCTTGAATCTATGCCCTCTGGTATTTGATATTTCCACCCTGGGAAAAAGACTCTCACTATCTACCCTATCACAGCCTCTCATAATTTTATATACTTCTATCAAGTCACCCCTCAGCCTCCAACATTCCAGAGTAAACAATTAAAATGTGTCCACCTCTCCTTATTGCTCATACTCTCTAATCCGAGTAATATCTTGGTGAACCTCTTCTACACCCGCTCCAAAGCCTCCACATCCTTCCTGTAATGCAGCAAATAGAACTGCATGCAATACTCCAAATGTGGCCTAAACAACGTTTTATACAGCCACAACATAAGTTCTCTACTTTTATACTCAACACCCCAACCAATGAAGGCAAGTATCTTGGAAACTTCTTGGAGAAAAACATTCACTCTTAGGGTGCACTGTGACAGATTTCACATCCACAGTACTCCAACTCAAATACTCGCATTCTGGTGAATCTGACAATATATCTGGACTTGCACCTGATGATTCACATCGTGGAAGGACCAACAGTAAAACAGCAGAGACAAGGAAAGACCATCCGAACTCTGCTCAGCTGGTCACAGATGCTGCACACTGCTGAACAGAAAATTTCTGGAGCAGTAGTAAAGAATCTGATAGGCACCCAAGCCTACCAGATTTTTTTTTGCTCCAGGATAGTTCCAGAGAGACTGGAGGGGTCCATATCAAGCATGAGTGACTCTGACATTGCAGGCCTTTGTGCTGATATCTTCATTCCTGAAAAGAGTGATCATCTGCATGGAACATCAAAGATGGCATCCAAGAAGAGCATGCACTATGAAAATTGCTTTGAATGACATCGGTATCAGTTCTGTTTGCAAACCATTAGATAATGAAGAAGCCCATGCCCAAATGCAACAAAACTTCAACAACATTCTGGTTTGGACTACAATGACGAAAGTAACATTCATGCCTCAAAAAAGCCAGCCAATGATCATTTCCAAAGAAAAGGAACACTAAGCAGGTCTTCTGCATTTTCAATTACTTTTCTATCTTCAGGTCTATTATCATCAACAATGACCAAGTATTTGACATAAATACCATAAGGACAGGTGGGAGGCTGGATATTATGTTATGAGTGACTCAGCTGGATATTATTTTATGAGGACAGGCACGGTAGCATAGTGGTTAGCATAATGCTTTGCAGCGCCAGCGACCCGGGTTCAAATCCGGCCACCGTCTGTAAAGAGTTTGTATGTTCTTCCCGTGCCTGTGTGGGTTTCCTCTGGGTGCTCTGGTTTCCTCCCACATTCCAAAGATGTACAGGTTAGGAAGTTATGGGCATGCTATGTTGGCGCCGGAAGCGTGGCGACACTTGCAGGCAGCCCCTCAAAATCACTACGCAAAAGATGTATTTCACTGTGTATTTCGATGTGCATGTGACTAATAAAGATCTTATCTTATCTTACTCCCTCCCCACCTGGTTTCATCTGCCCATCAACTTCTCCACCTATCACCCAATCAACATTCTGCCTCTATTCCCCACCCCCCATACTGCTATATACTAGGATTTTTTCCTTTGCCCCCTCAGTCCTGATGCAGGATCTCAACTCAAAACATCAACTTATACCTTTTTCCTCCACAGATGTTGCTTCACCTGCTGAGTTATTCCAGCATTGTTTCTTTGTTCAACATTCCAGCATCTGCAGTCTCTTTTGCTTTCACACTTTTAATTCTTTTTTTGAGACTATATGGTAGTATAATAAATTTGGTTTATGTAGTTTACATGGGCTATGGAGCTTTATTCATTCCTTACTAAATTTTTTGTGTAATTAATAGGGTATATTTGAATTTGTGCAATGTATAAGACAAATTCCAGTGAATCAACAGCCTTTTTAAATGCAGCAGATTTTTTTTTTATTTTCCTGGTTTCAGTCAGGAGAGAGTTAAACCTCAAGAAATCAGAATTACTCTTAATTCTCTTCAGGTTCCAGTAAGAATGGGAGTGGACATCAATACTGCTCCATATTCGATTTACTCACCTGCAAGACAGCAGTGATTCTAGCATTAGAAGAATGTCCCTGCAGGTATAAATGTGGATTGCTGCAACTAGAACCAGGAATAAGTCAACTGACCTAGCTTTAATGCCTGCAATATAATGATTTCATACTTTATGATTTCATACGAAATGATAAAGGCTCTTATGTTGGTGGGATCAGACACCCAAGGCTTATTATCTGACAGTCAGTAAAAAGGAGCCCTTTCCATTAGAAGTAATGGAATGTGTCTTCACTCAACTTGAACGGTTTATCAGGGATCTCACAAAAATTAGACATTTCTCATTTAAAATAAGTTACTACTTCAAATTCAGAACCAGTATGCAGCAAGCTAATAACATTAATCCATCAGGAACCAAGGAAAAGAGCCCAAAAACTCTATTTTGATAAATCTCTTGTCTCAAAGAAAATGGCTAGTATCTTCCTCCTCATTGTGAAAGTGTAAAGGAACAATAGACCACCAAGGTATGAATGATTCCAAGCATTCCAATACATAATGAATAGCAGCATCTAGAAATTTAAATCAAACAATAACTGAGGAGCAATGGACTTAAAGCTTTTCAGCCTTTGCACTGCTGCAGGTCGATGGTAGAAGCTTTATAGACTCACAATCTACAGCCCAAGCTCTTGTAAAAACATGAAAAACCAAATAGCATCCAATCCAAATCCATTTAATTGTTATGCTTCTTCTGAGTTAATAACTGGCATTCCAGCTCACTTTACTGGTGACTTGCCTTATATAAGAATGGATAATTTGGTGAGGCTGCCTGCTACTTCTTGGATGTGCCAATAGCCAAGTAATTAAGTAAATGCTTCAAGTAAAATAAAGAGGATTTGAAAACTTCAGTGGGTGAAGTTAATCCTGGGAGCCTCATGGCAACATGTCCAAATTTTCCAATCTGCGTATTCCCACCACTTAGCCTGTTCAAAAGCTCCCAAAGGGTGTTGTTAACATAGCTTTCAAACAAAATAAGTAAATAGAAAGTTCAGAAAATAAAGCTTGTGCACATGACAGAATATCCTCCATTTGTTGATCATCTTAATGAGAAATAACTGGGAAGGATAACAATTTTATTTTATAGCATCATGTAATTTCTTGTAGAGAAACAGGCAGGACATTTTTTTTATTTAAATGTTTATAAATCGGTCACAGGTACTGCAAATCTACAGAGATTGCAGAACACTATAAAACACTTAATTCTGACTAGACTGACTTGAGAACAACAGACCTTTGACTAATCATTTATATGTGTTGAGTATTTGTGTGCAAGGTACCAAGGAGGAAGTAACAATAAAACTGACTTTATCAGATATAAAACAAATGGGAAAGAACTAAAAGAAACTGTGATTTGAAAACATGATAATAAAAGAGACGACAAAGTAGGATCCAGCCTATTTGCAGAAGGCAAACATTAAAAGAGTTGTTTACTCGTGGGCATACAGCCAGGGTTATTCAGTGTGAAGCCGCACACTGAATCCTAATGCTAGGTTCAGAGATACAGATCAATGAGTCTCTCAGAGAATGTTTCTCTCAATCTCAGTGCATTCATTAGTTCCCACCTAGAGCTTGTTTGTGGCTAGTTAACTCTTTAACACAGGAGAAAGCATCAGTGGAAGGGCCATTGGGACATCCCGTCTTCCCTGCTGCACTTGAGCTGTCAATAATTTCTGCAACACAGTGTTCAAACAGGTTAGGCTAATGGCTAAACAGGAGGTACCTGTGGGGTTTGCAAATCTTACCTAACTGGAGAATGGCTAAGTGGTCATGTGTGATAAGGCTGAGCAGTCAGCTTGTCTGAATACAAAAGTACAAAATCTATTGTTGGAAATAATCTCTGCAAACAGGAGAACAACAACCTGTCTTGGTTGGAATAGTGTTTCTTAGCTTCTAACATTTCAGTTTCCCTTTATTAGTTTAATATGATGAGTTTCTCTTCCTTTTACTCTGCAACAATAAATGTGATTGTTTTTTCTATCAAAGGTCTTGTTTTTCCACATTCCCTCCAGTTCTTCCTCTTGCTATTGAAGGTCCCCAGCCAAGTAAATCCTGTTGTAATCTATACAGGCTTCTGAACAAGTGACTGAGAAGTACCAAGGTGGCTGATGCCCCAGTTACCTCTTCCTTTCTGCAGTGGCTGACTTGAAATAAGCACTTCTGCCTAGTTATAGTTATCTGTACTTCAAGCAGAAAAATGGACAAAATGACTGGGTCCAAAAACTGAAGAGTCCACTTCACCACTGAGGATAAAAAGGATAGAATTTAACACAAGCTAAAAAATAAGTGTTTTATTTTCAATGAGCCAACACTTCTCTTACAAGGCAGGTTGGCTCATTATTTTCAGGTACAAGGTTTGTTTAGGCTTTCAGCTGAGCTGCAGTCACTGAAAGAATACTTTCATGCAAACTTATGATTCGAATGTGGGAAACTGGCCAGCTACTGTACTGTACGTTTTAAGAATGGTCATTCATGATCTCTTTAAGGATCAACGATCAGGCCTTTTGAATACCTGGAGACAAACAAATGTGCAAGTACTTAACATGCTCAACCACCTCTCAATGAAAATTGCTTATAGAGATTCTGCAACAAATTTAGGATATCAATTTGCATTTTCAAACAGCCTGTAACATGGGATCCTACTAAGTGGCCATTTAAATGAATAATCAAGGTCTGCATCAGATTTTACATGGTTTGTTTCCCTTTTCCAGGTATGAAAAAGGAAGCAGATGTGCTACTTAAGAACTTACTACAATAATGATCCACAAAATACCATCATTATGAAGAGAAAGGCTCTGTGTCAGTGTAAAAAATTCCCAAACATCATGAATAGCAGCAAAAGAAATATTAAAGAGTGATACAATGTTTTTCTTGAGGGGGTAGGGATGAATTCTTGTCAGCTGTTCCGGTCAATTGCAGTTTCATTTCAGATTCAGTAGTGTTTAAAGAGCTGGTTGGGTGGGTGTGGGGGTGCAGGTATCAGGAGCAGGACCAGGACCAGGGGTAGGAATAGTTTGTTTGAGGTAAAATTCTCCCCCATGTTCTCCCATATGTCATAGCTAGAACCTCAAATAAGAAGGTGGCAATCCTGAGAAAATAGTGTAAACAGTATTTATGCCTTTTTCCATTTTATGTGTTGCTTTATGAAGTTTCATTGGCAAACAGAAGAATCCCTGCAGACACATACTATCTGAGTGCGCTGTCTCTCTCCACATGCCAATGTTGAAGGATGTTTCCATCTGGTTGCTCTTACAGTCAACAAACACTATGCTATTAAAAATTGGAGTTTAAATGAAGGTACTAGGCAGTGAACGGCAGCAAAATGTGCATGTTTTGAATGTATAACACCAGCTCTAACAGTAACCAGCTGGCATGTTGGCAAGCAATCAGCTCCCCTCATTGAAATATTGATTCAGAGAGTAATTTTTAACACAATACACCTAACAACTGTAACAGCTGTTCTTGCAATGATCAGTTAGAAATTTCATTCAGTGCAAGAAAAAAGACGGAGAAAGTCAGAACAACAAGATTTTAGTCTTGCTGTGACGAGACCTTGATTGGAGAAGTGACAGCAGTAAGTGAAAACTGTAGGGTTTGTCCGCATGGTGCCAATTCGTCCACACCATCTTTCTCTCATTCATTCTCTAGCATGCTTTCCTAATGTGAAAAAGAAATCAAGTTATCGCCTTGGATAGTAAAAGACTGAGACTGTCACAATCATTTTCTACTTGCGCAAAGAGTTAGGTCAAAACATAATTCTTGTTGCTATTTGAAAAGATGAATGGTTAAAAGTTCTATCAGGGAGCATAGTTTTATACTAAATAAATAATCACAAAATGTGACTGGTAATTCTATGTGCTAAAAGTGTGCATACAAAATTGTATTGCGGTTCGCCAAGAGCATGATCTATGTACGGAGACACAAGAGACTGAAGATGCAGGAATCTAGAGCAAAAAGCAAGCTGCTTGGAGAAATTCAGTGGGTCAGGCAACATCCAGAAGGCAAAGGTATAGTCAACATTTCAGGTCGAGACCCTGTATCAGGACCTTTGTATAGATCCTGCTGTGTATATGGCAGTAACATCGATGCAACACACATTTAACATTGCTATTACAAAATTACAGGGCTTCAGGATTTTGTCTGGAAAAGCAGGCCTAAACAGAAGGAGGAATGCCTACTTATCCATACACCAACCTGAGGCTGTGCTTGGGAGTCAGCAACAGACCACAGGATAACCATGTTTGATGGTACTCTCTTTTGTGGAGCCCACACTCATTCCAATAATGCCCCCAGGTTCCTGGCTACAGAACTGCATTGTGCCTGTTCTTAACTACAATTCTACACTACAAGCAAAAGCTACAGCAAATCAAGAAACAATTGGTAATTGTTTTTTTGTCACATGTACCAAGGTACATTGAAAAACTTTATGCATGTCATCCATACAGATCATTTTGTGACATCAGTACATCG